>NW_010303088.1:11026-31563 GCF_000700745.2 Antrostomus carolinensis
TCATATCAGTCTTACAGGAGTAGTCCTGCTGCTCCTTCCCAGTCCTGTGAATAGACGTGTTTGTCTGCACATACTGTTGTATGTAATTGCAGCAGTGAAATATTTTAAGTGCATTTGGGAAGAATATATTCACATATTTAAATCTCTGTCTTAATCTGAGTGTTCACATGGGCAGAAGACAGCTGTCATGATTAGGAAAACACAGACAGCCTGCTGTCTCTCCCAAGGGCTCCTCAGATGTAAGTTGGAAGTGGCAGTTAGCTGGATCAACTGCTTTTAATAGAATCATAGAATGGTTAGGGTTGGAAGGGACCTTAAAGATCATCTAGTTCCAACCCCCCTGCCATCAGCAGGGACACCTTCCACTAGACCAGGTTTCTTAAAGCCCCATCCAACCAGGACTTGAACACTTCCAGGGAGGGGCATCTACAGCTTCTCTAGGCAACCTGTTCCAGTGTCTCACCATCCTCACAATAAAGAATTTCTTCCCAATATCTAATCTAAACCTACCCTTGTCCAGTTTAAAGACATTTCACATTGTTCTATCACTACCTGCCCTTGTGAAATGTCCCTCCCCAGCCTTCCTGTAAGCCCCATTCAGGAAGGCCTCTATAAGGTCCCCCTGGAGCCTTCTCTTCTCCAGGCTGAACAGCCCTGACTGTCAGCCAGTCTTCATACGAGAGGTGCTCCAGCCCTCTGATGATCCTCTGGACTCATTCCAGTAGGTCCATGTCCTTCTTATGTTGGGGGCCCCAGAACTGGAAGCAGTACTCCAGGTGGGGTCTCACAAGAGCAGAGTAGAGCAGTAGAATCTCCTTCCTTGACCTGCTGACCACATTTCTCTTGATGCAGCCCAGGATTCAGTTGTCCTTTTGTGCTGTGAGTGCACATTGCCAGCTCACGTTGAGCTTCTTGTCCACCAGCACCCCCAAGTTTTCCTTCTCAGGCTGCTCTTGATCTATTCTCCACTCAGCCTGTATTTGTGCTTGGGATTGCCCTGACTCAGGTGCAGAACCTTGCATTTGGCCTTGTTGAACTTAATGAGATTTGCACAGGCCCACCTGTCAAGCCTGTGAAGGTCCCTCTGGATGGCATCACTCCAGCATGCTGACCAAACCACACAGCTTGGTGTCATTGGCAAACTTGCTGAGGGTGCACTCAGTGCCACTGTCCATGTTGCTGACAAAGATGTTAAACAGCACCAGTCCCAATGCCAGCTTTCTTGGGCCTCTTTTTCCTCCAGGGCTTTGTCCCGTGGAATTCTAATAAGTAGGTCCCTGAAGAGGTCAAAGACTACGCTTTTGAAGTCCAAGGTAGTGAGCCTACTGTGTGCTTTCCTCACTGCCCTAAGGACTCTGAACTCCACCTTTTCATGGTCACTGCATCCAAGACTGTCCTTGAGCTTCACATTCCCCACCAACCCCTCCTTTTTGGTGAGAACAAGGTTCAGAATAGCACCACTTCTCATTGGCTCCTCAGTCACTTGGAAAAGGAAATTGTCATCAACGCGTTCTGGGAACCTCCTGGATTGCTTAAGCCCTGCTGTGTTGTCCTTCCAACAGATATTGGGGTGGTTGAAGTCCCCCATGAGGACCATGGCTTATGAACATGAGTCTGCTTCTGTCTGTCACCACTTCTTTTGAGAGGGGTTGTCCAACCCTGGTCACAGTTTTTTCCCAGAAGCCCTGCTTTTGTCTTCACTCACTCTACTGGAGTGCTTCCATCCTCATGAGGGGAGGACTGCCTCCTGGTTCAGTAAATTGTCCTGGGGGATTTTAAGTCTGAGTACTCTAAATCTACACTTGAAAACACCTGAACAAATTGACAGGAGAGGAGGAGTTTGAACACTGTCACATGAAAAAGTCCATTTCTGTGGACTGATTTTTTTTAGGAGCCTTAGGCAAAGTTTGAAGTGACCTGAATAGTTCTGTGTAAATAGTTGGTTTCTTAATATGGTAGATGAACTTAAAAAAATGGAACAAAAATATTTGTGTATAGAATTAAATATTTAATTTCTGAGTTCTTTTCTGCACTTTCCTCAGTGCAGCTGGAACATATTTTCTTTTAAAACATTACACATGGAAAGCCCTGAAAGTGTTTCATTTAAATCAAGAAATAGGTTGGCACATATATGGATTTTTCTGAAATTATTGTCTATGTATATATTAATGCAATATGTTAACCCAAGTCTACATAATTCTCAAAAAAAGATCTTTTGATTAAAAACCTCACATTTTCACCTGAATTTTTTCTACCTTAATTTTGACCTTTCAGTAGCTTCACGTTCCCTTTTACTTTTCTCTCTTAATAGCTGATACTAGTTATGCTAAGCAGTGAGAGCTTGTGAGTTGCATCCCTTTCATGGGCTGTGGGCTTTATACCTACTCTAGTTACACAGGCACAAGGTAGATACATCTGATCAAAGAGAGGCAGGCTACTAAATGTATTTCATTAGTGTTGGAGACAACTATAAAAGGAAAAATCAGATAATGCTTCAGTGCAAAAACAGTCTGAAATTGCATCTTCATCAGGATTTTTGGACCATCTCTGTTATGGCATGCTAGACTAACTTCTGTAGAAACAACAGTAAACTGTTTAAACCAGCATACAGCCTAACAGTTCTCCTGTTGGACACATTTGTGAAACTGGACCTGGCTGGTCATCTATTAATTTCAAATTCTCAAACTTAAAAAAAAAGGAACTAATTTTAGTAGTGTCTATTTAACTATGACTCCTCCCTCGTGCTGGCAGAACTGTCCTGTCAATCTCAATCTACATGATGATCTTGTGGTACTGGTAGTATTTTGGGGGACCGATTGTAGAATGCAGCAACAGTGTAATCTCCAGCAGAGGTCTTTCTCTCCAGCAAAAGAGCTATTACTGCTTGGCCTACAAGTTTTCACATTTGTATGTGTAGCCTCAGTGATTTGACCAACTTTTTTCTTTTTTCCTTTTTAATCTCCTGAGGAATTTCACCCTCTATATTAATTTTTAAGCATTGCTTGATACCTTTTTTCTCTTGTTCACATTTTGTTAGTAGCCACTGATAATAATACTGTTGTTCTTAATTTTCACCCCTCCTAGATATTTAAGTAGATGTGGTTTTGCAAGTCCAGCCCTTAGTGTAAATATTAGTGATGATCTGTGCCAACATATTTTATAACTTTCTCCCTTCTGGTGATTACATTGGAAACAAAGACTTCAGGGAAACCTACTTGCATACCTGCACTTCATTAATAGCCAAGTCATTTGCAAAGTAATTTCCTAGTCAGTGCACAAGCACGATAAATTTTTGTGCTTAAATATTTCCAATGTCTACAGAGAAGACCACAGGAAGAGATCAATACTAGAGAAAATCAGTAACATTATTATTGCATTTTCTACAGGATCTTATTCCTATATTGTTTGTGTTTACTGTCTGTACAATGATTTCCTACATCAGAAATCTATTTTATTATACATTTCACCATACCACTGTGCTAACTTCAACAAACTTGGGATCAGAGTGACTTAGCTGACAGGTAACTAACAGCTTGGTTACTGAATGTTCCTAAGTTTCTCAGCTACACAGACTGTGTCCAAGTTGCCAAAATCTTGTGCTGTTCAAGGTGTGGTGCACTTCAGGATGCATAGGGCATTATCCTCTTGAACACTGGTCTTTGCATCTCCATTACCTGTTGCAGGCACAAAAAAACCCCAAACAAACAAACAAACAAACAAACAAACAAAATCTCACCATTAGAAGGACCAGCACTTATTTTCTTCTCCAAATTTGTAATCTATGGCCCTGGTTCAGGAAAATTACAAAATATATCTTGTTCTAAGTAGAGTTTCATGTTTCCCTGGTTTTCTTCTGTAGCCAGAAAAACAAGTCATGGGAACCATCTTTTCTACTGTATTGGACAAGCAGGGTAATAGGACAGAATGAAAATGGATAGTTTAGTTCTACTATGTTGCACACAGTGAACTCTCCAGTAAATTGACCATGAGGAAAACACCAAACTAACAGGACGGAGTAAAATATTATGTGGAATTATTCACTATCATTTTAACAAAAAAAACCCCAAAACCAAAGACATAAACAACCCAAACTTCCGGATAATTAAAACTGCCTTTAAATTAAAACATGGATGATGAAGTCTTTCTTAAAAAGATGTAATGTAAATTGTTTTAAAAACATAATCTATTAGTTAATAGGAGCAGAAAGGACAAGTAAAGCTAAACACCAGTAGACTAAACATAACTATGTATCTTAACCAACAGACTAATTAAAGAAAACAAAGAAGAAACTGGAAACTCTTGCATCTTCATTCTGTGTAACAAAATAAAATCTACAGATAGTATTCTTTCAAGTCTCCATTGTGGATCTTCGCCTCTGAGTTTGCTCTGATGCTCTGAAATCTTAGTGATGAACTCTTGCTTTTTCCAACAAGAACAGAGTATAAGGGAGACTTGCTACATGCATTCATCTTATAGAAGAATCATAGCTAAAATGTTAGGTCCTTGGGTAAAGCCTTTCTATTTTCTCACCATGTCCTACCGCTGTCATGCCAGAAAAACATTCACATCGACAGTGAACCATACTCTAGCATACCTTGTTCTGGCAGAACCTTATAAACATTAAACCAGTAGGGCAGTTCATGTGTATTTAATCCAGAAAGTTCTGCCTTAATAAAGGATTTACTCATTCGAGGATTAAGCTAAACTTTCATTATTTAAGAAAATTAAATATCTTTACATGATAGTTATGTTATACTTTAAAATTTTCTCTTCCTAATCCCATTTGCTGTCACTGTTGCAGATGTTGAACATTATTTACTGTGCAAGTCATGGTATTCCCAAACAGCTCACTGGGAGAAGTAGTGGATTTAGGTACTCTCTTCAGTGAGAAGGTCAGATTCAGGCTACTAGGTTAGAGAATGAAAAACAAGTCCTATAGTAGTAATAAAAATGCTTCATTTATAGATATCCGGCAGGTGAAATGAACTAATAGTAATAATAAAAAGCGGGAAAAAACAACATTTATTGCTTTTTGCTTGGAAGGTTTGAAGTAGAATGGCTTTTAATGAGTCAAAGGTAGATAGATTAGTGTCGCTTATTTTAGATAATTCAGTCTGTGGTTCTTAAAATAGCTGAGGCCTACCAGACACAGCTTAGGAAGCTCTAGTTTAGATCTATAGTTAGACATTAACAAGACTGTTTTTATTGCTTTTTATATTTTAGTAGAAACTTTAAAATTCCTTTATATTTCAGTTGAACCTTCTTATTAAAGAGAGGTGATATTTTTTAGGTTACTGAGATAATGACATTGTGTAAGAGTGAAATGAAGATTATCTTTTCGTTTTTTTAGTAAAAGTTATTAGCTGGATATTAGAACAACAGGTACTTGGACCTTTAATTCCAGTTGTTAAAAAGTGGAAGCTACGTAGCAACTGAGCAAAATATATTTAGTTTTCCTAACACATAATAAAGTTTAACTCTCATTTCTTCTATTGTTTTACAATAGAATTTCTAGTATGGTGGACAAAAGCAGAGTCACAACATTACATTCATTGTAATAAAAGACTTAAAGAACCTCTTTGCTCATGGAGGATATTAGTATGGCTATATCTGCTGTTTCATTCAATGTCTTTATGGTGGGTATAACATGAAATTCAGTGAAAGGGGCCAAAAGGCTGGGCTCTGTTTGCTTCTGCATTTGACTTTTTAATCAAACAGCTTTCTGTTGCTGTAACTATTAGTTAATACAATATCTCCAACTGGCGAAAGAAGTCTTCTTCAAAATTAACACAATTGGATTTTTTGTGCTAATATTCATGTATACTCTCTACTGTTTGTAAATTGCTCTTGAAAATGCAGTGTTGTGGTGGTTTGGGTGGATTCACCCTTTTGCTTGCAGCTTGCAGCCAAACACAGCCTGCTCTATCACCCTCCCCCCCCTCACCCAGGGAGTAGGGGAGAGAATTTGGAAAGAAGGGCAAGGACTCACGGGTTGAGATAAAAACTATTTACTAATTAAAAGAAAAAATGATAATGATAACAACAGTAATAACAGACTATACAAATGAGTGATACACAGTGCTCACCGCCCACTGACCAATTCCCAGCCTGTGCCAGCTAACGATCCCGGAGCCGAGACGGTCCCGAACCGAAACCCCGGAACAGTGAGCCTGAGCGATCCCCGAGAGAAGTGCCCTGTCTTCCGGTCATCTCTGGTTAATATACTGACATGACGTGATATGATATGGAATATTTCATTGGCACAACCAGATGCCAGTTTTGGGTTTTGCTCCTCACTGCGCTTCCCCCTCCCAGTCCTAATGCAGCTGTGAAGCAGACAAACATTGTGGCCTTGAGCTGCAGCAACTAAAAACATTGGTACTTTATCAGCGTTCTTCTCATGATAAGTCTGAACTGAAACACTGAAAGTAAAATACTGCTCTTCTAATTACTAAAAAGAAAATTAACTCTATCCTAGCAAAATCAGGACAAGCGTAGACATCTATTTCATTTCTAAGCACACAACACATTACTTATGCCTTTTGCATAAACTTTAGTACAGCTGAATAGTCTATTTTGTTTGTTCCCTGGATCCTGTATTTTGCATAAATGCATCTGTAAACTTCTGCACATTGTCAGCATATCTGTTGAACAATGCTGTTAGATGAGGATCTTCTAATCAAATTTATGGTATCTGTCAATGCATGTTATGGATAGAGAATCATCCTGGTTAAGTGAACCGGGGTATTCTAGAGAAGTTTAGTGTTTTCTGAACTTGGTTGAAACTGAATTTGAGAAACTGAAGGCACTCAGCACTTTTCAGAACCAGGCACTCTATTTGTGGGAAGATAATGAGAACATACTGGAATATTTCAGGCAGAAACAACTCGACATCAAGACTTCAGTAAACAGAAGTCATGACATAGGGCAGTACTATGTCAGAAAGCATCAGGAAGGTGCTCAAATCTCCTTACATTGTAATATTTGTCCAATCCCCCAGGATATGGAGTTAGCCATACAGTATATCAAATGCCAAAGGACTGGCATCAACCACTGTCACACTGGTCCTGTAAGCCATCCTTACTAGAAGATGGCAGCAGAAGAAATTATCAGAGAGGCTGCACAATGATCATTCATGCTGGAGATGGAGTCCTAGCCTAAATGGTTAACAAGAGACGAGAGTATGGCCAAAAACCCAAATGATCAGACTGCTTTAGACCAATTTGAACAGAACTTGTTTGTTCTAATTTAAATTTCTATTATAGCTATTTATTAAAAAATAACTGAGGTCTTGAGCAGAGTTTTGTAATATGGACTTATGCCCATAAGCCTCGTCTTTTACATATAGGCTTAGCTTCAACAGGCATTATCATTGACATGTCAAATTACATAAAAAGTGCCAAGTCTGGAAGCTTAATATAAAGTTTCCATATGTTTATTTGGACAGATGGCTAAAAGCAGCACAGTTTGGAGGACTGTTAGGCAAAAAATCTGCCAAAATCAGTAGGTTTACCTTTATTATATATTTGCCTAAGACCATTAAGCACATTAGTTTGTTTTGGTCACTCTAGCCTGCCTGTGGCAATAGACATTTCAGTTCTACCTCAAAGGAGTACATCCTTCTAGTAACAAAGTAGAAAGAGAAGAAATTAATTAATTTCAAAGATAACATGAAAATAATGTTACTTCCAGTGCAGACAGACTTAGAGATCATGCTCAAATAATCCTCTATGATAAAAGCATATCTGTTTATTTTAATATTGTGCTATTCCATTACACATAACATTATTATATTGTCAATTTATTGACCTGATAAAGATTAGCTATATTCTTAAAGCATTAGTAATTACTCCTCAGGAATATATTCTGATTTATTCTTATCAATATGTTGACATAGATGCTTAAGTGTTTTTGGTGAAGCCCTATGCCTAGGATATATGTATAAATGGTAGAAAAGCACTTCTAACTGAACACTGGGGAATAAAGACATACAGAGTAGATGTTAAAAGAAAATCCTTAAAATCTAAATTATTTTTAAGATCTCTGTCAGGACGAAAAAAACCAAAAAACACACCAAAACACAAAGGAGATTATTTGAATTATTTCTTTATGTCCCTTATCTTAATTTCTTCTTGTCCTCAGAGGTCTCAGGCTTAACATCACTGTTTATCCATATCAAAAACCTAGGAGATATCTGGGTAGACAATGTCCACCATGTTGCAAGTACTTTGATAAAATAATAAAGATTTGATCATATAGAAGAGTTGGATTTGATTAAAAGAACTAGAAAACTGTAAAGCACAATGTATAAGCTAGGATTTTTAAGTTTGAACTAGGTAATCACAGAAACCTCACCAAGAAAAGACTGTAAAGTCACAGACCTGTTCTAATCATTAACGTAGTACTAGAGTTAAGAACAATGTATCTACATCATAGAATATAAGAAATTGAAATTTATTACCTTAGTGTTCATAGAACCACTAAAACTCTTTGTTTTACTGACCACTGGGATGTGACAAGAGAATGTGTTGAACTAACTCCTTGGGACAAGGTAGACAGAAGTGTTGGAGACAGGCCCAGGAAAGAACTGAGCATGTGCAAAGGAAAAGTACAACCAAAGGACACAGTGATGACGACCACCAGAAGACCATGTTGACCACCAGAGAGAGAAAGTGTGCATACGAAAGGAACATTTACATGTATTAAGAAGTTCCTGAAAATGTAGTGAATATGTTAATGACTTATTGGGAAAGTAATGAGTATGCATATTTTGATTATATAAAGCTTTTGTGGAGAGACAAGTCGGTATGCACGACAGGTGGAGCGACCCCCCATGCATCCGACACCGTAATAAAGAAGTGCCAGTTTCTTAAGACTACATTGGTGTTAAGAAGTTTATTTCCCGATTTCGGTGACAACCGTTCACCTCAAATCAACAGAGCAGGTTACTTTGTTGTAGAAAGTGAACAGGCTTGTCAAGCATGATTTACCTTTAATAAAGAATTTCTTCCTTACTTCTAATCTAAAGCTACCCTCTTTCAGTTAAAAACTATTGCCCCTTGTCCTGTCACTATAGGCCTTGGTAAAAAGTCTCTCTCCATCATTCTTATAAGCTCCTTTTATTTAGTGAAAGTTGCAATAAAGTCTCCCTGGAGCCTTCTCTTCTCCACGCTCAACAATTGCAACTGTCTCAGTCTTTCTTCATAGGAGAGGTGTTCCAGCTTTCTGTTTATTTTCATGGTCCTCCTCTGGAGTTGCTCTAACAGGTCCATATCTTTCTTGTACTGGAGACCCTAGAACTAACTGAACGTAGTACTCCAGGTAGGATTTCGCAAGAGTGGAATAGAGGGGGAGAATCACTTCCCTTGACCTGCTGGCCACACTTCTCTTTATGTAGCCCAAGATACAATCAGCTTTCTGGGCTGCAAGCGCACATTGCCAGCTCACGTCCAATTTTTCATCCACCAGTATCCCCAAGTCCTTCTCTGGTGGGCTGCTCATAATCTATTAATCTTCCAGTCTGTATTGATACTGGGGTTTGCCCTTGTCCAGGTGCAGAACCTTGTACTTGGCCTTGTTGACCTCCATGAGGTTCATATGGGCCCACTCCTCAAGCCTTTCAAGATCCCTTGGAATGGCATCCCTTCACCCAGGTGTGTCATCTACCCTACTGAGCTTATTGTCATCTATAAACATGCTGAAGATGAACTAAATCCCTCTATGTCATTGATGACAATATTAAACAGTACTGGTCCCAGTACAGACCCTTGAGGGACACGGCTCACTTCTGGTTTCCATTTGGACGTTTAGCTGTTAACAACTCTTTGGATGTGACCATCCAACTAATTCCTTATCTATCAAACAGTCCATCCATCAAACCCATTTCTCTCCAATTTAGTGGCAAGAATGTTGTGGGGAACTATATCAAAGGCCTTACAGAAGCCCAGGTGTGATGACATCTGTAGCTCTTTCTTTGTCCACAGATGGAGTCACTCCATTGTAGAAGGCCACTAGATTAGTCAGGCATAATTTGTCCTTGGTGAAGCCATGTTGTCTGTCTCTAATCACATCCCTGTCTTCATATGCTTCTGCATAAACTCCAGGAGCATCTGTTCCATGATCTTATTGGGCACTTAGGTGAGGATGAGTAGTTGGTAGTTCCCAGGGTCTTTCTATTACTCTGATTACTAGGAGGATGTGTAATTATTAGATTGTGTTAATGAAATATGGATAAGGAGTTGGCTTCAGGAGAGATAGCAAGAGAAAAAAGAAAGACAAATAGAGATATATGAGAGGCACAGATCTTCTGTACTAAAGATGGAAAATTAAGTAATATCCCCTACTTCAAATGCTAGCTCCGAGCTTGGGATAAATACTATTGAGTTCCTTACACCCTCCATTCAGTGCTAAAAATGAAGCAATGTGTATTACTTCTCATTGTATATCAAACTATTAGTCTGATTACCAACTATTTTTTGTTATAAAGATCTTCTGTCATTAGGTTGGGACATGGCAGATGTTAATCAGAGCATCTTGTAAAAATCTGATATCATAATTTTTGAGTTTTGGCAAAGATCAGCTCCAAATCTGAGTAACATTTTGCAGATTAGCTTTTATTATGGGAAAAACTGGATCTGTTATTTTGGAATCAGAGCTAACCACACTGACATGTTTTACAGTTGTTCTAGAATTTTGATTAAATTCCCATCAAGTAAAATAAATGAAACATTAAGTTGGCACTGGCAATACCTAACAAAGTAAGATGTAGAAATTCTTTTAAATTTTCTTTAAGGTTCTCATCTTTCAATTTTAATAAGAGCTAGATCAGAGCTTGATTGCATATGAAATAGCTGTTGCTATGTTATTTTGAATTAGAAAATTTTCCCTAGGTTTTAGTTACATTTTAGTTCGTTTTCTTATTCTCCAATAGATTTGAACTTCATGAAATGGCAGAAAAAAAGCAATAAAAATAAATTTTATCAAATCCTAGCAGGTCTAAATGTGAATATTGTAGGGCTGATAGGTTCTATTTACTTAAAAGTAACTTAATCTTTTCCATTTTCAGATAATAAGAAAAATTCTACCTGAGAAGTGGAAGACATTAGAATTCAAAACATGTCTATTTCTGAAGTTTAAGCACAGTCATTTTGTCTAATCACGTCTTATATGTTCGTTCTCTTTGACGTTATGAATTTTGCACTGAACAGGAAAAAAATGACAAAGGTGCAAAATGTTTCAGAACAGGGATTCTCAAAGCTGTCATTCATAGTATGTCTTTTCAAATCCTTTTCATTCAAAAACTCTAGCTTTATTGGAAACCTGTGGTGTTGAAATTTTCATTAAATTTTAATGATAATCTCCAGCAGTTTTAGTGCATTTTTATTTTGACAGGGATGACAAAATATATATCAATTTGAATGCACTTTGTAGTGCTTTTGACGTTTATTTTTTTAGAAAGTACTATACCAATTTTAATGCATATTTTCTTAGCGCTGATTTTTACTTTAGTTGCAGGAGGCTTGCCATTCGGAATGATTTATATTTATTACATTCTAAACTATATTTTGGATGAAGTTTGACTTTCATCAGTTAATATATACTGTGATTAGAATAATGTACAGATTATTAGCAGTGCACAAATCAGTCTGGTGTGGTCACTTGCATTGCAAGGGAAGGTGGCAATTATGGTTGGACTCAGTGATCTTCACAGAATCACAGAATCGTAGGCATTGGAGGGACCTCTGGAGATTGTCTATTCCAACCCCCCTGCCAAAGCAGGTTCACCTAGAGCAAGTTGCACAGGAGTGCATCCAAGCGGGTTTTCAAGAGAGGGAGACTCCATGACCTCTCTGGGCAGCCTGTTCCAGTGCTCTGCCACCCTCACAGTAAAGAATTTTTTTCTCATGTTTAAGCGGAATCTCCTGTGTTCCAGCTTGTGCCCATTGCCCCTTGTCCTATGGCTAGTCACCACTGAAAAGAGTCTGGCCCCATCCTCTTGACACACCCTTTAGATATTTATAAACATTAATAAGGTCCCCTCTCAGTCTTCTCTTCTATAGGCTAAACAGACCCAGCTCTCTCAGTCTTTCCTCCTAAGAAAGATACTTCAGTCCCTTAATTGTCTTTGTAGCCCTTCGCTGGACTCTCTCAAGCAGTTCCCTGTCTCTCTTGAACTGAGGGGCCCAGAACTGGGTGCAGTACTCCAGATGTGGCCTCACCAGGGTAGAGTAGAGGGGGAAGATCACCTCCCTCAACCTGCTGGTTATGGCTGCTTTCATTCCTTATTTGTTTATTTACTATTTTGTTTGCATAACAAGTGTTGGTGGTATAAAGAACTTGTGATTTACTTTTCAAGATGAGACTAGAGGTAGGAATAAATAAACCCAGTTAAGAGTAGCCATATACACATTGAGGAATTACTTTTCAAAAGAAGACTGTTTTCTGAGCCAGTGCTATGCCTAGCACCTAAGCAGTTAAAATTCTTTCTGTTGTATACAATGAGATAATTTTGTAGTTTTTGCCAAGACTTCAAACAGGAAGAGTCACCTGCATTTCTGTCTGCAATCAGGCAACTAGTTTAATTGGGCAATGGCAGAGCCTTGCAGGATATCCTAATGAGCTTAATTGGTGGTGGAAATCTGACTCTTGGGAGAACAGAGATAGAAACCAGACAGACGAAGAGACAGGTAAAGGCTATGGGGTAAGAGAAATAAGATGGAAGGGTTCTGTCAGGGGTTAGTACTGCTACATGCACTTCTTTGTTTTCTTTCTTTTCTTAGTCCTTCTCATCACTTTGTTTACCAGTTATGTGCCCAGGGTACCATTGTGTATGTCTTTCCTGCTATTTGAATAGTCCCATGAATCTTTTTGTGCTTATTGTGGCTTTTGTTCTGAGTGATCTGCATATGCAGGGAGTCCTAGCTTGAAATGCTGTCCAGTCTAATCACTAATATATTTCCACAACATTCAGTACAATGGAAGGAAGAAAAAAAAATAAAAATCTGATTAAACTCTGTGTTTCTGAGAGCAAGAATCTTCACTGGTAGTTTGGACCACCTCACTAAGAGTGTCCCTATCTTCAGCTTTCACAGTTCTGTCACTGAAACTCCTTGCAACAATTGAATTTTAATGAAGGTCTGCTATGCTTTAGAATTTAAATGAGATGTTTGATAAAAGAGAGAAAACCTTCTGCATATCTGCCTTATGTTCTTAATGCATTCCTCCTGGTAAAAGTAAAAAAAAAAAATATAAATACAGGATTCTTTCACTACCGTTGTCTACAGAGATTTCCCTGCAAAGCTGAAAACAGCCTGAGTTGCACAGAGCTGTTTTCATGCTGATTTCCTCCTGCTTCTGATAGAACCCAGTTGCTGTATATGTAGCTCCTGTTGCTTCTCTGGCTTCCTTCGCTTCCCAGACTGGCAGGGACATTTGTTTCTGATAGTCTGAATCAGTGTCAAAGTGTCTAAGGCCAGCAGCAAGCAGCTTAGTGTGGCTATCCTCGTCTGAGCAGAGTTTTGGCACTTCATGTTACCAGACTTTTTGCAGGTCAGCTAGCTATTAGTCCCTAACGCATGACTGTTCATTTGAATGCAGGGTACTGAAGACTTTAATAATGCAGTTTATTTTTTGCTTACTCTCACTTGCCTGAAACTAATTTTTTCCCAGGTGTAGAGCCTACCACTATATTTTATGTGCATATCAAAAGACGGTAAAAAGCCGTTTGCTGACATTTTTGGTCTCCAAAGTAAGTTTTCAAGCTCAAACTGAGCCATGCATTGATTGTGGTGTAAAAGTAAAGGTTATGTATTTTTAGTGCTTGTGTTGTGCTTTTCTCCTGTGCGGTATGTGACACTATCCTAGATGTAAATGCTGCCTCACACAGATGTGCTAATGGAATTCCTGCTTTTACGTAACTGCCTTTTGGTGACAGAAGGGAGCTTGAAATGCTCTGTTCTAATTACACATGTTTCTTCATGTTGTTATGTGTGAGGGTATATGTGTGTGGGCATATGTGTGTGAGGCAAAGATCTACCCTGTAAACAAAATATTTTGATCACTGGTAATATAAACTGAAAATGTAATGAACTGACAGCCTTACTGCACAAACTCAGGATACTTTATGGATTTATTAGTTAGTGTTGATAACCTATACATAGTCTTCTGTGCCACCAGTTTGTTTGGAATATCTTCTCATGTTTATCACTCTAATACAGTTCCTAGACTTAAAAAAATTCAGTACTCAAAGCAATATGCAAAAGGCCTCTGTAAGAGCAACATTGGAAACAGAGAAGATGTGTCTAAAACACATAGAAAGGGAGTGTCAGCACCTGGTACTTCTGACTATAGGCTGTACTGTACTATTTCTGAAATAGATTACCTCCTCCAAGGATCACTTAAATTAATTGTATTCTGCATGCAGGAAGCCCCAATTAGAAACTGCCTTCCTGATACTTCATTAATTATCTCTTGTTATCTGAGTAAGCACATCATCGCAGTTCTTAGTACAGGCTACCCTTTGAAAGGTACCTGTGCTTTTGCTTACTTTTTTCATAAATAAGGAAATGAAACCATTAAAGGGGTAGGTTTAAAGAAGGTTTCACACAGATATTTTGATATCTGAAAGGATATTAATTCCCCCCTCTCCCCACCCTCAATTTTAATATCTTTTTACTGTCATAGAACATGTTCAATTTCCTATGCAAATAGCATACAGCGTGAAATGAAAGTTAGGAAGAGTCTAGAGGAAAACCAAGGACACCTATCTGACAACAATACAAACTTTTAGTGAGGTGTAGAACAGGGTGTATACTGGGGAAAAAAAATGGCCACAATAATCAATGACTGACTTTAGTACAGTGTTATAGAACAGACTGGGAATGAGATTATCTTCATTCTCTTCTCAGCACTAACATTGATGATGAGCTGTTACATCTACCAGGCCTTTACCTTATGTCAATGAAATTGAACCAAGAATAATTGGAAGTGGAATGAAGGAGTACACCATAATTTATTGTGCTTGATCACATTTACTTCTCACCCTGGATCTGGAAGTGAAATCATTGGAGGAATAGGTTTCACATAGCTAATAATGGTATTGAAGGTAAGGTTGCTGCTTTTGTACTGCTATTAAATTGAAATATACTTTTTAACATACCATTATAATTCTTCTAGTGCTTGCCTTTGTGCCAAATACTGACTGTTCTGTGTATCTAGGAAGCTCAGGCAGGATGCGTTTTTCCCTCTTCATCTTTTGCTAACACCAAATGCAATAAATGAAGACACTTGGCCCATCTCAACTTCCTCTCCTGTGCTGGAGTGGCAGTTCCACAGGATGGTACATCTGACACCTCTAGATAGTGGCAGAACAGGTGCAATTGATGCCTCCAGAGCTGAGTCCCTTCCTTAGACCCTCACCTCTTCTGATGAGACATTGGTCTTGGTTTCCATATTCTTCATGTGTAGGCCCAGGTTGAGAACCTGAAGGTTTAAAAAAAACCCAACCCAGACAGATATTTGCTTGTATGGTGGATTTCAGTACAGATCAGTTATTTTTGACAAGGCACACTGGCATACTGGTTTGCACTGTACACCTCTGTTTATGTAGATACTAACATATCAAACTCTGCTCAGTCCTGTATTGGTAGCTGTTAGCACCAAGTTGATATTAATTTTCTTGAATGGTCAGTGGAAGATCTTCTTGGTCTTTGGCATACTTATGCAGGGAAACCAGAGCTGTTATCTACTACAGACCCAAAGTTAGTCTGTTTTTGTCCTCACATCCTTCTGACTTGAAGAGAGTGATGTGCAGATTGCCCACATGGCAGACTGACCAGTGATACACTTGCATGAACAGGACAATCGTTAAGCGACTGTGAGAAACAACATTTGTTGCACTGCTGAAGGGAAGTTCTTGATTGAAATCAGATGCAGTGTGAATCCATGTTGTCTGTAGGGTATAGAATTCAAAGCAGACCTTTTTGGTTTCCAAGCCCAATTTCATTTTTTAGAAGGAACAAGCTAGTTTATTCATTTTGGATCCCAGAAACAAAGTAGAATAGTTGCTATGTGGTGACTGGAGAGGAGCAGGCATGCAAGACATCAGGGAGTGAACCAACTTCATATAATTACCAATACATGCAAGCATAAGAAAATAAACACAGTTGTTATTTGATAGAAGGAAACATCCTTTCACTGGTCGCTAACTGGATCAAGAGAACTATTTTCAGACCATTTTCACAACAAGTGAAAGTGACTGGTAGATTTCCATAGGGATTTGCGCTAGGGCATACGATTTACAATTGATCTGGAGAGGGAAGTGGGGAATGAGGTGTCAAGGTTTGCTGATAATGCTAAATTTATTCAGAATATTAAGAAGGAATCTGAATGAAGAACACAGGGTGCATTTTGTGAAACTGGCTGACTGGTGATAAAAGTGCAAGTGAGAAAGTGAGATTTACTTTTGACAAGTGCAAAGTAATGCTGGTTGGAAAAACAGTCCATCTCTACTTATACAGTGAAGATCTTTAAATTAGTTATTACTATTCAGGAAAGAGATCTTGAAGTCATTATATTATCGTACCCTGGAAACATCATCTCAATGTTTAGTGGTGGTCAGAAAAGTAAATAGAGTTTTGAGAATGGGGAAAAGAATTGAGAAGAAAGCAGAAAATATCATTATGCTGCTGTATAAATCCATGTTGTCCTCACATCTTGAATACTATCTGCAGTTCTGTTTATAATAATAAAATATTAGAAATGGAAAAGGCACAGAAAAGGGCAACAAGTATGATAAATAATGTGAAATGGTTTCTGCATAAGAAAAAGTGAAACAGATTTGGATACTTTGGACTGAATGAGAAATGGATAATGAGCACCACAGCAGTGAGTGAATAGTAGAATAGCTATTCATTCTTTCTTGTGATATAGAAACAAAGGAGATCCAAAAGAATTTTTAAGCATATTTAAGTCAAAGAGTAAGAAATAGGTATCTATTTTTTCCACAGAACATGTTGTGAAATTGTGGAAGTTATTGCCATGGAATAATATGTATGATAACAGTTTAGATGAGTTAAAAATCAGTTACTGAAATCTATACAAGAAATATTCATTAAGTGCTGATAAACACAAAGATAAAACCTGTGACTTGAAGTCTTCAAGTTGCACATTGTTGTTGTCTCAGGAAATGTAGGGGGTAAAATGTCACAAAATGGCTGCCTTTATTTTTTTTTTTTTCCCACCGAGTTATGTGCTTTCTGAGATAGGGTACCTTGGTAGGTGGACCTTTGTCTGACCCAGTACAGTTGTACTCATGTTAAGGCTTAATCACCCAAATCTGTATCTCAGAACACAGGACAGTGTAACCACTGATTAAATTTGTTTTCAGAACAGAATTCAGCCTGAAGTAACCCAGTCTTTTAACAGAAACTAACCACTGAGCTCAAAAAGGGTAAAATGCTTTTATGATGTCCTAAGACTACAATGAATTGTGAATCTGCAGTAAAAATCATAGCTGTGCTTTCATGTGTAAAACTTTTCCTGTTAAGCACTACTCCAGCCTCTCTGTCTCTTTTCTTTTTTTATTTTCTTTTTATTTTTTGCCTTTAGCTTCTAACCCAGACAGAGAAATGACATACAGACATGTAGGATCACTTGATAGTAATTATATAAATACAAAACATTAATAAAAAATTCTTGTTACAAGGAGAAACTAATATATTTAATTGTAGCAGTTCAGTGAAAATTGTATGTAGAGTAGTGTTATGGAAAATATATGTAAGTGGCAAAGGTCTAACCAGAGATATTCAGACATTCCTCTCTAAGCTCAGGAACCCACAGTCTGAGGTTTTTGCTGTGCTTATTTATTCTTTTCAGCTGTTGTATCATGGGCTAGAACTGGGAAGAGGAATTAATTTCAGTTTAGGACTAGATGACGGTTTTAAAGAAGAAAGGAGATAGAAAGTTCCCACTATGAGCCCAAAGATGAAGAAAATGGCCTCCAGGAATAAAGCAAAGAGCTGGATCAACTGAGAGAAGTAAGGAGTATATGGTTTTCAGAAAGACCTAAGAGTCAAAAGTGACACAGAAAGCACTTTTGGGAATATGAAGGAGCTCTGTCTACATGTACTTATTTCATAGCTCTTAAATATGATGTCGGTCTTCATACAGGTAAAACTCTAACCTGGAGTGACATTTTGTCACACAGTAAGCCTGCCCACATAGTGGAATAGTTTCCGACATGATTCTTTGGATATTGAAACAGCATGACTAGGAAATCTTGATACTCAGGAGCTGAGTACCAACAGAGTTCCCAATGGCCTTGGAAGGTCTTGGCTCTAGCGACTGTGGGCAGATAAAGCATATCAAGGTGTTTTTGTGGAGTTAAAATGAGTTAAGCAGTCCATGTAAGCATAGCCAGAGGCACAGAAAGATGCAAGAACTTGTTGAAAAGCACAGATCATCCCTACCCCCTTTCCCCAATAATTGCAGTCTTCACCTCTTTTCTTTCAAGTACCCTTGGTTAATGTGCACAAACACGTTGCTGGTGGATGTTTCTATAAATGTTTTGAAAAAAAATTAGACACTTCCATAGTGCCATTAACTTTTTTATTTTTAATTGTATATATGCAAAACAACAAAGTATCACAAAATTCTCCAAAAGTATATTTATTATTATAAATATGTCCTTCTAGGGATTACAAGTGTAAATTTAACAAATAAAATTAAAATTATAACATAAAATTTCAGAATGATTCCTTAACTTTCCTATAAGGCTTATAGACCATATTTTAAAATTACAGCAAATCAACTATACCCTAGCAGAATATATTAACTTCAAAATGTTGAAATTAATATTTGTGTCAGGGAGTCAGCAGAGAATAAGGCTATGGTATTTGAGACTTTCTATTAAGGTGTATCAGGTATTGAATTTTGTTGCATTTTGTTCTCCAAATACATTTTGTCAATTTCCAATATTTTAACACTTAAAATTTCAGCCATATATAAGGTTTAATCTTTTGAATGAAATGAAAGTTAATGACTATATATTGTGAACTCTTCTACGAAATATTTGTAACTGTTAAATAGGTAAATTTCAAATGCAACACACTAGGCAGACAGGACTCCATCTCTTCAGAATTAAAAGTCTTTTTCATCAGCTCAGCTTATATCCCTGTCCATCTTCTAACTTTTAAACAATACATCATTCAGATTAATAGAAATAAAAACATTCTTCAGTAAGATTAAATCTGTTGTTGCAATGTAATCTTCAAGAAATATTTCCCTCTTGGAGCCACAGCCACTTTAAAAAAAAAAATAAAAAAATCTATCTTTAGAAAGAATTATCTTTTCTGTATAGTTATGTTTGAAAAGGTGGAGAATAAAGTCCGTTCTTACACTTGAGAAGGTTCCCTATCATTTTTCTTCAAGTGTTTTCTTTGCAATTTGCTACAGAATAAATAGTGAGTAAAAATAAGTTTTTCCCAGGAGATTCTAAAGTTTCCCTTTTTTTCAATATCAATTTATTAATTTGTCCATACGGTTTCCCCTTTGCCTCTGGTGCTGGCATATCTCCATGGCGTCTGCATAAATTCATAGGGAATATAGCTTCAGCAGATGCAGGACAAGTATAAGCTGTTCCAGTGTTAAATTGGGTAGATAATTGTAAGAAATTGAACCAGACTTGTTAGAAACTGCCTAAATGAGAAAGCTAGATCTTTCATCATTGTGGTTTTGTACTTTAGACTTTTTTCATATATACTTTCATATAACAATCAGGAGTAAAAGGTATATCATAAAGCAACATTATAATTTCTATGTGTCTTCATTAACATTTTAATAGTAGTATGCATGCTTTAGAATAGGAAAGAAGATAAACGAGTTGTGTAGCAGTTCTTACAACTTGGAATTACTAATCTATACATTCAGATAATGGACTTTTAACTCTGAAGATCTTAGATTATGGTGTTGGATTAATAGGTCATGGTTTGGTTTTTTTCAAGTCTTTTTGTTTTGTTTTAGGATTTTGGGGGGTTTTGGGTTTTTTTGTTTGTTTGTTTGTTTATTTTTGTATCATCTTGCAAGGAAAAAACTCTCATCTGGACCAGGTATTTAACTAGCACAAGCACACAGTGGAAGTGAGAGGAATGTGGAAATAAGTGGAGAGGTAATGCTTGTTGAGGCATCAGCTGAATGGTAGAAGCACGCATCCTATACTGATCTTGTCTCCTCTGCTTCGAGATATGCTTGTGCCAGAGGGGAATCAAAGTCAAATCACTGTCATGCTTGACAGTGTACTGCTGCTTCATCTCTTACGAGAAAGTAGATTCTGTAATAAATAACCTGTATAAAAATGAGTCAAAGGTTTTCCTATTCCATGCACTTATTTATCAACTGGATAAAGTTACTTGTCTTCCAACTTCATATATTAATTCTTCATTATGTCCTTTCTTATGAGAGGGGTTTTGTTATTATACTTATTGATATTTCAGCATAAAACATTTTCCCCTCTGATCTTACCTTGTGTATATCATGCTACT
>NW_010303088.1:31596-46581 GCF_000700745.2 Antrostomus carolinensis
GTTGTTTCAGCCAATTTCTAATTGCTTTTTATTTATCTGTCATAGAATCATGAAATAATTAACAGTGGAACAGATTTTTGGAGATCTGGTTCAATTTGCTTCTCATTGCAAGGCTAATTTCAAAATCAGATCAAGTTGCTTGCAGCTATTCTTCTTTTCAATTCTGCTATACATTTCTAAGAAGATTCTTGCTCCTTCTTCTCTGTTCTGCCTATTCTGTTGAAGGTACAGGACTTTGTATTTGTCTTTGGTGACCTTTGTGAGGTTCCCATTAGCCTATGTGTCCAAACTACTGAGATCCTTCTGATCTCTTCATCCCAGTTTTAATGGTCATGACAGGATAGTCAGCCTCTATTGAGTTGCCAGTAAGTCCAGGTGAGTCCTCCTGAAAAGCATTTCTGGCTGCCAAAGTAGAAGGTGAATGGGAATAGCCAGAAACAATTTATCAAGGGCAAATTACACAACCTGAGCCCCTTGTATGATGAAATGAAAAGATTATTAAATGAGAGGAGAGCAGCAGTTGCCATCTACCTTGACTTTAGCAAGGTTTTCAACATGATGTCCTGCAGCATCCCTTGTCTCTGTGTTGGGATGTTGCAGTGCTACACTCTAGATGGCTGAATTACCAGACAAATGAAAAACTAGCTGCACCATTGGGTTCAAAATACAATAGTCATTATATTATTATATTATATATATTATTATACTGTATCCGAAGGATATTTAGAATTGGAGTTCTTCTGACGGTCTATCCTAGGACGTATTATGTTTAATATAGAATCACAGAATCATAGAATGGTTTGGGTTGGAAAGGACCTTAAAGATCATCTAGTTCCAACCCCCCTGCCATCAGCAGGGACACCTTCCACTAGATCAGGTTGCTCAAAGCCTCATCCAGCCTGGCCTTGAACACTTCCAGGGAGGGGACATCCACAACTTCCTTGGGCACCCTGTTCCAGTGTCTGACCACCCTCACAGTGAAGAGCTTCTTCCTAATATCTAATCTAAACCTACCCTCTTTCAGCTTAAACCCATTTCTCCTTGTTTTGTTATTAACTGCCCTTATGAAAAGTCCTTCCCCAGCTTTCTTGTAGGCCCCCGGCCCCCTTCAGGTATTGGAAGGCTGCTATAAGATCTCCCCGGAGCCTTCTCTTCTCCAGGCTGAACAGCCCCAACTCTTTCAGCCTGTCCTCATAGGAGAGGTGCTCCAGCCCTCGGATCATCCTGGTGGCCCTCCTCTGGACTTGTTCTAGCTGCTCCATGTCTCTCTTGTGTTGAGGGCTCCAGAACTGGATGCAGTATTCCAGGTGGGGCAGTGGTGTGGAGAAGGAGACATAATGCACCCCTGTCAAGTTTCGGAGTGACAGAAAACTGGGGAATGCAACTGATAATACTCGAGGGCAGAGCTACTGTTCAGAGGGCTCTAGACTGGCTAGTGTAATGAATCAAGAGGAATCTAATGGAAATCAGTAAGGACTAACAGGAAGTCCTTCACTTGGGAAGGAACCCTCTAAAGTGATACGGAGGGGGACTGGATGACTGGCTGGGAAACAGCTCTGCTTGGGGCCATGGAGAGCAAAGAGTTCACCATGAGCCAGTCATGAACCCTGGCAGCAATCCTGATCAACAATACTCTGGGCTGCTCTGGGCTGTGGGAACAGGAGTCTTGGGCATGTTCAGCCTGGAGACACTTTGAGGACACCTAGCAGCAGCCTGCCTGTATGCAAGAAAGGATTCCTGGGAAACCAGAGCTTTGCTATTCATTGAGGTGCAGAGCAGGGGAGAGACAATTGTTCAAAAACTAAACAGGAGATCACAGAATCATAGAATACCAGGTTGTAAGGGGCATCAAGGATCATCTGGTCCAAGACTTCCTGGCAAAAGCACAGTCTAGACAAGATGGCCCAGCACCCTGTCCAGCTAAATTTAAAACTGTCCAATGTTGGAGAATCCACCATTTCCCTGGGGAGATTATTCCAATGGCTGATTGTTCTCATTGTGAAAAATTGTTCTCCTGTGTCCAGTCAGAATCTCCCCAGGAGTAACTTGTACTCATTACTCCTTGTATTTTCCATGTGACTCCTTTTAAAAAAGGAAGCTCCATCTTCTTTTTAGCTAGTCTTTAAATACTGGAACATGGTGATGAGGTCTCCCCTAAAAATCCTCTTCTTAAGGCTGAACAAACCCAATTCTCTCAACCTTTTCTCACATGGCAGGCTTCCCAGTCCTTTGACCATCTTCGTGGCCCTTCTTTGGACCCTCTCCAGCCTGCCCACATCTTTTTTATATAGTGGGGACCAAAACTGAACACAGTATTGCAGGTGTGGCCAGACAAGTGCTGAGTAGAGCGGGATAATGACATCCTTATCTCTGCTCATAATGCCTTTACTGATGCAACCCAGCATCCTGTTGGCTTTCTTTGCTACAGAAGCACACTGTTTACTCATATTAAGCTTGTTGCCCACCAGGACCCCCAGGTCCCTTTCCACAGAGCTAGTCTCCAGCTAGGTAGACCCCAGCCTCTGCTGCACTCCTGGATTATGTTTTCCCAGGTGCAAGACTTTACACTTGTCCGTGTTGAAATTCATAAGGTTCTTGTTAGCCCACTCTTCCAGCCTATCCAGGAAGACCTGCATGGTGGCTCTCCCTTCCGAAGTGTCCATTTCCTGACTTACTTTGGTAACAACAGCAAACTTCATCAGGGTACACTTGATCCCATCACCCAGATCACTTATGAAGTTATTAAACAGCATTGGGTCCAATATGGATCCCTGGGAGACCGCACTTGTGACAGGCTGCCAGTTTGAAAAGGAGCTACTTACCCTCACGCTCTACATGCAGCCTTTCAGACAGTTCCCCACCCACTGCACAGACCACTTGTCTAGACCATAATGCATGAACTTGTCTAGGCTGTGGGGAACCATATCAAAAGCCTTGGTGAAATCTAGGTCAATAAGGTCCACTGTCCACTCCACAATTGAGCAGGTTACTTTCTTGCAGAAAGTGATAAGGTTTGTCAAGCATGATTTGTCCTTGGTGAATCTGTGCTGGCTTTTCCCAATCATGTGCTTCATTTAACTTGTGATAGCTCCCAGGAGGATTCATACCATAACTTTCCCAGGGACTGAAGTAAGATTTATGGGCCTATAATTTCCTGGATTCTCATTTAAGACTGTCTTGTAGATGGGGGTGGCATTAGCTTTCTTCGAGTCTTCTGGGACATCCCTCAGTCTCCATGACTTCTCAAAGATTATGGAGAGAGGCCTCACAAAGATCTCAGCCAGCTCTCTTAATACCCTCAGGTGGATACTGCCAGATCCCGTCAATTTTTAGATGTTCTAACTGGATATTATGAGGTGGGAAGAAAGTCACTGTTAGGACTGTTAAGCATAGAACAAACTGTCCAGAAAGGTTGTGCAATCTCTGTGTCCTGGTTTTGCTACGATAGAGTTAATATTCTTCTCAGTAGTTAGAAGAGCTGTGTTTTGGTTTCAGTTCAGACTTGCTTTGAGAACATCGTTGACAAAAGTACTAATGTTATTAGTTGCTGCTGGAGCTCAAGGCCACCGTGTTTGGCTGGTTCACAGCTGCTTTAGGACTGAGAGGGAGAAGTGCAGTGAATAGCAAAACCCAAAACTGGCATTTGGATGTGCCAATGAAATATTCCATATCATACCCCATTATGTTTAGTATATTATCCGGGGCTGACCAGAAAAGGGGGCTGCATTCACACGGGTTTTCTCTCGGGCTCTCACTCTTCTGGGTTCGCGGTTTCGGTTCAGGATTGTTGCTCCTCCGGGATCATTATCCAGGAACGGGCCAGGTTTATCAGTGGGTGTTAAGAAGTTGCACTGGGTTATCACTCATTTGCATGTCTTATTACTGTTATCATTATCACTACTATTCTAATATTAATTGTTTAGGTTTTTTGGGGATTTGGGGTTTTTTTTAAGTTTTATTTCTATTATTAAACTATTTTTAACTCAACCTACAAGCCTCCCAATCCTTGCCCCTAATCCTCTCCCCTATCCCCTGGGGGTGGGGCAAAGTGGGTGAACGGCTGTGTTGGCTGCTAGCCAAGGGCTAGTCCAGTGAAACACTCTGTCTTTGGAGGTATTTAATACCCAACCAAATAGGCCCTGAACAACCTGGTCTGAATTCAGATCTGACCCTGCTTTTAGCAGAACATTGGACTAGAGATCTCCTGACACCTTTCCAACCTGAGTGATTCTGTGAATCAGTGATGGGTCCTGGATACCAAAATCTTCTATTTAAAGCTTACTCGTCTTGTGCATGCCAGGAAATCCCTAATACTGTGACTATTATTGTGTGTTATCCCTCCCAGTAATACCCTTTAAATAGACCCTGATAACAAAAAACCCCCAAAAAACCCCCCCAAAAAAAAATCAAATAAAAAAATCTTAAAAATTAGTGGAGTAACATACTGTTTAAAGTGTTATTTTGCTTCATGCTACTCATATTGTGTCACTGTTTCCTTGTATTCCTCTCTATCTGCTCTTTAATTATGAGCTCTCCAAATTTGTAGCATACTGAGCAAATATGGATCCTTTTTCCAGTCTTAGTGCTCTTAGGCAGTTCTGTTAATAAAAAACAAATAGCAGCTGAAATTGAACCTCTTCAGTATAGCTGGAATAAAGTCCTAATGCAGGATAACAATTTGTGTGTTTGAATTAGATTAACAGTATCACAAGGGATGCTGACAAAGTGCAATGCAGAAAAACAGTTTTATTATGATATGAATAATTATATGTGTATTAATTTGAAGACCTTTAATGTTTCACCATTGTAGAGCTCAGCTTATAGTATGAGATTGTTTGAGGGAATTTATAAAGAGCAGGCAAAGTTTCTCAGCAATTTACAGCAAGCAGTGAAAAATATCTAATATAATTCAGAGCTCTGTCTTTCATGAACTAAAACTTGCAGGTACACCACCATTTTCTTGCAGACTCTGAGAAGGATTCAGAGGGTGGATATGGAGGAATCAGCACAGGGCCTTTGAAGGTCACCTAAATTTCTGATGTAAGGAGTGCAATCTCTGGTCTCAGGTGTGATCTCCCAGATGTAGGAATCTACTCTATAATTGAAAGGTATGATTCCAGCTTTGGATATATCCATGTGTGCTGCAGGTGTGCTAGTGAATGCTGTATCATCACAGCTGTGGAGTGGTGTTAAGGAAAAAACAAAGTGTAAGAGGAGAGGTAATCACTGCTGCTGCACAAAATAAAACAGGTCACCTAAAACAGCTGTTGCAGCACATCTGTATGTATGAATATTTTTATGGTGCTTGCTTGTCATCCTAAATTTGTTGTGGGCAGTTTCTACAAATATAATTTTTTCCACTGTTGGATCTTTGCCATCTACTAGCAGATTTAACAGCTCCAGAGGTCAGCGTCTTATTTGGGTCAGAAATTATGGATGCAGAGTGGATTATTTTTATTTATTTAATTTCCTTATTTACATATCTGGGACCTATTTTTCTGAACAGATGTGGTATCACACTCCATATGAGCAAACGATTTTTGAATGGAAACCTCAGGTGATGTATTTTTGGCTTGCCACAAGACAGAAGCACTTGCTAAACTAACTAAAGTATATCCTGCTATTTTGCTATGTTTTTTGCCATAGCTCCTCTTCTCTAGTTCACTGTAGTTCTGCACTGGTCAAATCCCTCAGGCAGAGTGGTTTAGGAAAAAGGGCGAACCTCCTCGTGAGTGTCGATGTAACAGCTGTAAGGATGCAGACTGAAAAAGGAAGTTCTGTCTTATGGAGTACCAAATAATGTTATCTTAAAAAACAAACAAAAAAAAAAAACCAAACAAAAAAAACCAACAACAACAACAAAAAAACCCCACATATGTAGAGGGTAGATATTTACCTTTTATTTCTTTCTTTTAGTTCAGGAATGTAACTTTCACATATAAAATAGACTTGCTGCTGTGCCTGTAATAAAGAGTGTATGTATTGCCCAGAGTGTGTTTAAAATACCTGGATTGTGTATTATCATCACTGCAGTGCAGAAACTACCCAAAAAGCTAAGTGGCTTACTCTGAGATAAATCAGAAATACTGAATTGCCTCTGAAATATTGTAATTGTTGGTGTGACTGCATGAAAACGTGATGATCCCCTGTTATGCTGGGTAATAATGTCCCATTGTGTAGCTGAGTTTCCTCTTCTATCAGTCTAGTGATTAATTCTTCTTGTGGCTGGAAGCTGTTGAGGTGTTGTGTTTGTATAGCACTTAGTAGAAAAGGATCACTGACAGAGGTATAAGGGAAGATAAATGAGCCTTTGAAGATATGAAATGCTAGAAGTTGGTACTATTGAAGATGGTGGGGAATAAGGGCTCTTCGTGAGTTAACTGGGAAGAGACAATTCAGCAAAGACTTCCTGTTTTCCCCTTAAGTTTAATTTAAATATAGTGGAACCTACTGATCTACAAAAAAACTCATATATAGTCTTGTTTATATGCCAGTTGGTTCAGTTTCTATGTGTCTGCTCTGCTTCAAACGTTTATAAAATGTAAACATTAAACTTAGAGTAATATAATCATATGACCTTCTCTGTGGTGATACTCCTTTTTGCACCTGTTTGTGAACCCTTTTGACTTTGGCTATTTTATGTCTGAAAGCCTATTATTTTAAGATAAAATTGTGTGATTTCTATATAATACAAGCAAAGTAAATGGCTTTATTGCATTTTTTTGAACACTACCTGTGTTGAGATTCTGTTACATCACTAGACTAGATGTGTTTTCCAAATTCTTCATGACATTTCACTCCATCATAAGTCATCCTGAATAGCTGTGGTAGACTGGACAATATCAGGTCTTTCTAGGTAATCCTTGCCTTGAAGATAAATATTTTTAGGTTAGTTGGACATGTAAAGAATATTATTAGACAGATGGATAGGACCAGATTACACCTTATAAAAAGATGAAGCCTGAAAGGGCCCTGGGGCTTTAGAAGGGACGGAAAGAAAATGAGGCTATATGTCATATGCTGATAGACCTCGACACAAATACTGATGATGAAGATTTTGTATCCCACAATTAGCTGTTTGGTCAACAGAGTATTTTAATTCCTCTCTGAAAAATGTTTTATTCAAATATGACTGAAGATACTGGCAAAATATTGACAGAGGTCAAACATCTGGTGAATTGGCCCAAGACAGAGGACAACATTTGCGGAGTGCTTTCTTCTAGAAAGAAACAAGATTTTTCACTTAAGGCATAGACTTATTTTATCAAATCTTATTCACATATACACCATCTATACAATTCAATATCAGTTTCTGAAAACCTGTTTTTCATGGATAGCCCTAAGGACCAAGGTCCTTAAAATCCTTTTTTTTTCCTAGAACAAACTCTTTTGTGTCCTGCTGTATTCCACCAACCGTCTTTGCTACCCTCTCTTTAGAGGGATTTCACCATTTACAGGAGAAGCTGAGGGCTCTTGCCAGGCATGAACGTCTGCTCTCTCCTGCATGCAGAGCAACCTAGTAGTCAATCTTTTATGCTTCCTGCCAAGGAAAGGTCCTTAGGCTCCTTCTCGGAAGCTCTCACAAAGCTCAGAGCTTTGGTTGTACAAAGATCTTTTTATGATGACTCTTTTAGGAAGAATTTTGTCATAAATTTTAATTGTTAAGTAAGAAAATTCACTTTGGAAATATTGTCAGTAAGGCTATGACATCCCTTAATTATCAAGCCTATGGCATTTCACTGTTTTATACAAGGATGTTTGCATTGTTTGTATTTCATTTTCCCATTGTAACTGCAGAAAATCTGCAAGTAAGCAAAAGTTAAAATGTAAATGCCATGGTCTTAGTTGTAATATTAAATGTTCCCCATGGTTTTACGATTACCCTTTACAGAATCTGTTGATGCATTTTGGAAAGTACAATATTAAAAATTTGCTTGGCAAAAATCCCCTTAGCAAAACCTGACAGACAGTAAGGTCAATAAAGTTTTAATCAACGAAGGAGAAAATACTCTTCTTCCAGATGGGTACCAGACAACAATACTTGCATGAAATATTTATGATCCACTGTAGATCTCAAAGTCTGAAACATAAGTAAAGGTTGGTGATTATTTCTAAAGTAAAATGTGTTCATACTTAGAATTTCAGAGGATTAAATTGTTGTGAAATAAATGCTAGTGTACTAGAAGTATATGATTTAGTATTTGACTGAACATCAAGTTTGTTATTGAACTTCCTTGTGTTGATAACCTGTCATCACTTTTTAGGAAATCATGATTGCATGTATTGTATGATTCTTCAGGTATCCTTGTCTCTTTAAATTGTAGGTCTTGTCTGGATGATATGCAACTATATATCTACTATTGGTAAAGACATCATGCTATCACAAAGTTGAGGGGACTTTTTGTTCTAACTGAAGTTTGTAATGTTAGAATTCTTCACTGCACACTGTGGTATTCTAATAATAAAGTTTTGTTTGTTTCACTATGTGGCCTGGACTCTGCTTGGGCAACTCAAAAAATCTGTAATGAAGAGAATTCTTAATATAGGGAAAATCTGTCCCTGAGTCCTGATCCTGCTACCTCACCCATTCTGAGATTCAGGGAGGGGGAAACCCAGAAAAACTTTGACATCACAGATGGATGAATGGCTTCACTGACATATTCCCAACCATAACTCTGTTTCTTATTGTGAATTCTTTAGTGATCTGCTCACAAGAACCAGAGTATTGAAACAGTTTGCCTGATAGTTCTCTATTCCCAGCAGAGAACTAAGTGAAAACCTGCTCAGACCAAGCCAGGTAAGACCAGTAACCATGGCTGTATTCTAAGTCTGCAGAAAAGACTAACTGAAAAATGTCAAGTTGTCTAGATATAACAGTCACTCTTATAAAGTGGATACCCAAGGAAAGTCTAGATGCATTCTGCATTCACTTCTGCTACCATTTTAACACTTACTAATTAACAATTAATGCAGCCATTAATTAACACCTACAGCAAGCTTCTTAGCCATCATACTGAGAGTCTGAAAGCACTGAAACATGATTTGTGGTTTTGAGTTCATTATAAACTCTGAATAATTCATCTTGTTTTCAAGAAACTGCTGTTTTGTGCAGAGAAACTTAAATTACAGGTGTACAATGCGTTATCAGCTACATTAGCATATTTTAAATTCAGAATATATTGTTTTGACTCTGTCATGTTAAAGGTGACTGAAATATTTAATTAGACATTTCTAGTTGTTTTGCTGTTATATTAATTCAGTGAGGTTAGTAATGACACTCAACTTTTTAAGAAAGCAGTGAGGATGAGTATGCATAATGCAAAAAATAGTATAGAATGACTATGTTTGGATCAAATTTATATAAAAGTAATAAAAAATATACATAAGTTGTTAACCTTTTTGGTAACCATAATTGGCCTATTATATTATATTTATATTAATTGGCTAAATTCTCTATTAAAATAAACTGAAATTAATATTAGTTAAGACAAAATTGTCTTTCCTGAATAGGAATGGATACAATTTCTGCACCATTTGTATTAAACTCTTAATTTATTTTAAAAATTCTTGGGAGATGTTGAGTATTTTTGCATAAAATTCACATAATCAGTTGTGTTACCTTAAAAAAAAAAAAATCCTTTCCTTCTAATTGTTTATTTTCTTTACTCTTATTTTAGTTCTAAAATTCAGAAAGAAGTGCTTTTGGTGGTGATGTTTTGCTTTGTTTTTCAAAACATTGAGACATAGATTTAATGCATTTTTAATGAGTATGTTATTATTCTGTCATCCATTCCATAATTTTATTTAAAATGATTGGCACTATCACAGTATCCTAATGTTCATTCAGAGCACATGCAAATGCACTTGAGTATCCTTAATTGCATTTTTTCCTGTCAAGTATTTAATTTTCTCACAGGTAATTTCAGGTGATAGGTTTGGGGAAAGCCAGAATCTTAATCTTCTACCTAGGATGCATATTTATTGCTACCTACTACTGGATGGAGTTCACACAGTATATCAGTGCTTTGCTAGAAGATAAAGTGCTGCTTGGAGCTCTGTTGGCATGAGTTTTAAAAACAGGCAGATCTTAGTTCTAACCATACCTATTGTGACTGGGATGATTCTAGTGTACGTAATAAAACTGTACTGTAGCCACCAGAGTCTGATATAATTGCATATTCTGTGGTCTCAATTCTAGTACAATCCTATAAAGTAAATTTACAGTTCAATAATTTTTACAACTCTGCAATTCCCATGTCTGCTCCTTCTGTTCTTTCTAAAATGTGTTATTGGAGTCAGTTTCTTCATATGTAAATTACTCAATCCTAGCAGTGCTGATTGGTGCTATTCTGTCTACTAGATGTCAAAGGAAGAAGCCAGCTGTGTTTGTCTCTTAACAGAGCTAGCCTACTGCTCTGTCTCTTCCAGTGAAGCTTATTTCATGTTATTAAACTGTCTTATATGGCCATGTAGTCCTCTATGAATCAATCCTCCCCATTGTAAAAGCTGTGGTTGCAGATCAAAGGTAATCATGGCAATTAGGTCATTCATAGAGTGTAGATTTGAAGATTTTGGTTGTAGTAATGGAGATTTGCAGCATGCTGACACATCTGTAGCTTTCCTACACAGTGAGATCCATGGAAATATATAATTTCACTTCACTATTTTCTACAATGAACACACACTGAGCAGAGCAGATGGGTTTCACATCTCTCCATGAGATTTTTGCCCTTGCTATCTGAGTAGCTGCATTCCTCTCTGCAGCTTTGACTCAGTGATAACTTAATTTATTAAAACAATGAAAATATCAACTAACAGGGGAGACTTGTCTTTGCTTGAGACTGAACTTTAACCAAAGTCAAAATCACCCAGTAATAACACATTTCACAGATGCTGAGATTAATACAAAACTTAATTTATTGCCCAAGTTTTTCTTCAAGATTTCTTTCCCAGACAAAATATTGTTATGGTTTGAGCAGACAGTTCCACAAAAATTTAATATTGCCTAGCACTTTTCCATATAAACATTAGTCTGTTTGGTTTTTTTTTTTTTAGGATTTTCCTTTAAAAAAATAAAAAAATTATCTGGAGGCAGAATTTCCTTGCTTATTAGCTGTCTTCCCTCAGGATGTTTCTTTTTATAAATTGCTTTAAAAAAGAAAGAAAAAGAAAAATCTTAAATTGGGAAGAAATAATTCTTCTAATTTCTTAAAGTGCATCTAAAAGTAGCATTGTCATAAGCTGTTGAAAAGCTACTGTTGGCACACAAAAATAGAGCCTGTTTTTAAGCCTGCTTAGGCATCTTTCAACTAAACATTTTTCAAAGCCAATACTTCCTCTTACAGGGGAAAAAAAAAAAAAGTTTTCTCTGACAAATGTTGTCAAAGGTTCACGCTGGAATTGCTGATTATAGTCTGAGGGACGTCTTGCTCCTAAATAACTGGTACCTTGTTGCCATGCTGACATACAGAACCTGTCAAAGTTATGTACTCTTCTTTCAGGTGGTAGAACCTCATCCTCATGCTTCTGAAATCTTCTTTAACTATTACAAGAACATTTACTGGAAACCAGAATGTGGTAATGAGTTACTGCCAGGTATTTGCCATTTTGTGGCACTGCAAGTTTGGAAAAAGTCTCACGATCCTATCTAAGGAAAATATGAAGTATTATTAACTATGCAGAACAGCAGCTAAGAAATACAGGTTCAGAAACAAGAACTCTACACTCCGTCTGTGGAAAAAGGGAAAAAAAAAACCCAAACAAATAAACAAAACCTCAAATCATCCCTCTGCTAACACCAGTGCTGTTAGATGTCTATTTGGAACATTAAGTATCAATTATTTTTTATGTCTTATTTACCATTTAATGCTTTCAACAATTGTTTGGGTTTTTTTTCCATTCTGATTGGAGCTTTTTAATATTTACCCAGTTATATCCTTTTTTTTCTTTTTTTTTTTTTGTTTTGTTTTTTTTTTCTCACTGAAGTGTTGCAGTGTTGCATACAATGAGTCGTCTGGTCTCTACAGCTTTTCAATAAGCCATACTAAGAAACTTGACTCCTCTGGTATTAAGTGAAGGAAAAGGATTTGACAGGTTTAGATATGAAATGAATAGTGACTTTCCTCTGAAAATGTGTCAAATTAAAGCAGGTAGGGTGAAGAAAACAACTACAATATGTCAACTTTTACAGACTTTGATTTATTTTTAATGATGCAGTGCACTTTAGGAAGCCCGAAGATGTGTTCATTCACAGCCTGGGTCTCATGGTGTGCTGTATTGTTCAGGTACTTCTTCTAAGTTGGGTGCAAGATGGGATCATGACCTAGAACTCCTGTAAATAGCAATTACCTCTTTGTAAAGAGAATGATTAAAGTTTAGTTGAATGTCAGCAAACTATTCACTCCTCTCTCTTCCTCCCTTCTGTAACTTATTTATACTTCTTAACCACACATTCTTCCAAAGTTTTTCCACTGCCAGCTCTCTTCATTATTTATTTATCTATTTATTTATTTATTTATTTATGATGGCTCACATCATATTATGAAAGCATAAGATCGCGGTTAATTATCATGTATCAAAACTAATAATTTCACATTCAAATGAAAAAAAAGTTTAAATTTACTGAATAAAAATGTTTAAATATTTAATCAGAATAGTTTCAGGAAAAAACAGGTTCCATAATAGGATGGATCCACAAAACAGGGTTCAAAATGAGAACAAAGATAATTCAACCAGGAATATAATGGAATATTTTTGAGAAAATTATTGCATCAAATCCCTTCTATCTCAATTTCATGAAAGAATGGTACTAGAAATGTAAATTAAACAAGAACCTAGCTAAATGGCAGATAACAATTCGTTACACCAAAAGGAGAGAATAAAGTTTTTCAGTACCACCACAAATAATGATACTAGAAATGTAAATTGGACAAAAACCTATGTAAAGGGCAGATAACATTTGGTTACACCAAAAGGAGAGAATAAAGTTTTTCAGTACCACCACAAATAATGATACTAGAAATGTAAATTGGACAAAAACCTATGTAAAGGGCAGATAACATTTGGTTACACCAAAAGGAGAGAATAAAGTTTTTCAGTATCGCCACAAAAAGAAATGTCTTGATGTTGATATTTTGGCATGTTTTCATTAATGAGGCGATACTGAAAGTTAGAGGGCTATGGTGAAACATGTTGAAGACATAATGCTAGAAGGCCTCAGTATCAAGAATAAAGAGTGAAAATTTCAGTTATGAATGAAGTAAAGTTGAGTATTTCCAAGTTCAAGACTATGTGCCTAAAGTCTGAAATAATATTTCTGTTATAAAATGACAAATCAAAGGAGGATCATATCATTGACATGTGATTGAACAGTGATCAGAATATTTCCCCAAAAATATCTCCCTGAGGCAAGGTAAAGAGCTCCACAGTGACACAGAATCTTACTTACAGTACAATGCAGTATACTTTATTAATTTTTATTTGTTATTATCATTTTCTCAAAATAGTTTTATTGCTCTCTGGGAATTACAAAATCAAAACAGACCAGTTCTGAAATTCTTGTATCTTCATATCTGATGGGCATTGGGGAAGATGCCAGTGTGATGATCCAATTGCTAAGCTCCAAGGGGAATAATTTGCTAGGAAGTACATTGCAAAGTAACCATATCCGTGATTGTCAGGAACATAAGACAAAAGGATGTCTTGGGCTGCCAGGTGAAGCCTCAGACTGTTAACAGGAGTTGAAAAGGAAAGGGGAAGTACATAAATAAACATTGCAGATGGAATGCTAAGAAAACTGTGGAGAAGTACCTAAAATAGCAGGCATATATACAGAGAAGATGGCAAGAAAGCGAATAAACCCATGTAGGCAAAGAAAGTCCCAAACTATGCATCTCTTTATTCAAGATATTTTGGAGGAAAGCTTTAGAAATGTTAACTAAATTAACTGTCCAATGAAATTATTACTGTACAACAGCAATCCTTGTGGAACCAGATGCTGCTGACCATGGTGTGGAAAAGCAGCTTAACCTCTGTAGACTAATTAAATTGATCAGAGTCTTAAAAGATGAACACATATTAAGACAAATAGTATTACTGAGATATGATAGATACTGCCTACCCATTCTCTAGGTATCATTGTGAGGATTACCATATTTCATTCAGAGTATTGCAAGTCAATGTATATAAGGAATTTAAATAAAAGAGAAATACTGAAAACAAGAGTAAAACCAGCTGTTCTGTTAGTGTTATATGAACAACTCTGAGATTTTTATCCCCTACTGAATCAGTTTCTGCTCTTATTTCAGTGTTGTATTCCTATGTGTTCCTGTCTAAAAAAATCTCATGTGTAAAGATGTATGTGAGAAAAATTTTGATACCTTGAATGAAGGGTCATAATTTATGATCTATCAGGCAGAAGAAATGCAGCAAAATACTGTACACCTTCAGGAACAATTATCTTGCCCAAACAGGAAAGCATCTTAACTGTGTGCAAGTCAAATTCAGTGTGTCCAAATAAAGGTCTTTTATCCACCTTTTGGTTATGATTTGCAATAAGGAACAAAACACATCATTTAAGGAAGTGAGCTGTTTAACTCTGATTCAACATAAGCTACTATTGAAGCCTGGAGTAGAGCTAATAGTACAGCACATTATTTGAATGTTTGCTATGGTCTGAAAAATAAAAGCTGAGCCAGTGAAAAGCTATTGGTAAAAAAACCAACCCATACTACCTCCGGTAAAGTTGGTTTTTGTTTTCCCTAAAATAGTGAGCCAAATCACTGATAAATGAATCAGAAAAAAATTGGTTTTTTGAAGTCTGGAGGTCTACTCCAGAGCAAGCTAGATATTGTGGAGTATATAGAAGCTAGTTGATAATGGAAGCAAATTGCCCAAAACTGCTATGCCAGGCTAAACACTCACCCCTACTGCCAAACTAATTCTGGTACTTGCCACTCATGTAAGACCAGGAATTGCAGGGCTGCT
>NW_010303088.1:46620-82185 GCF_000700745.2 Antrostomus carolinensis
TGGATGATTCTGACATTTCTAAAAAACATTCATTCTGGGTGACAATGTTTTGGGGTTAATTTTCTTCTTCCTTTCTTTTTATCTTTATTCCGTGTTCTTTTAAAGGGAGGAGTGACTGAGTGAGATGGATCTCTTGGTGAAGGGAGAAGACTTGTCCTTCTCTAGTGAGCAGCCAAACAAGTTGAAGAAAGTTTGACATGTGGTAAGGAGGAAATTCAGAGCATGGAGCCGAGTGAAGAAGGGAGCATTCAGCCTCAGAGCTGACATAAAGAGCTGTCTGAGGGACAATGGGAGATACAGGACAGTTCAGTTCACCTTAAAAAGTAACACAGGAATGTAAAAGTAAGTCTGGAAGCAAGGATCAGCCTGCAAGCACCCAGTGGGCAGGGGGAGCAGATATAAACCTTCTCTATTTCTATACTGGCAGACTTGCTAACTTAACTTTTCTGGGGTTTTTTATTGATTTTTCTGGGTTTGTTTTTGCATTTGTTGTTGGTGGTGGTTTTTAAAACATTCCAGTGTTCTTTAAGGAAAGCAGAATTAGGAAAAGGTCTAGACAGATTTACCTTTGAGTTGTAGCTGACTCAGGATCCCATTCAATAGGCTTAATGACCTTTGATTAACACAATTTGCCTGGCAGTCAACTCTGTTCAGCATGAGTATCAATCTTCATGAAAAAGTTAGTGGACAATTAATATTGTCAATGCAGTCCAGATATAAAAACACACAGAAGCAAGGTGCACCAAGGACCTTCACAGCAGGAAACTGATACTGTACTGTAAGTGATTAAAAAATTAGTTTGATGAACTAAGAATGATTTTTTGCCAGACCAGTGGCAGACACAAGTGTGTAAGTGACTTCCTGGCTTCCATAGCTTGCCATGCGCTGGTTTGTATGTGGTGAAGCCAAGGAGTTTGGTTCTGAAATAGCAGATCTGTTTATCAGATCTGGTGTCTGCAGGTTCCTGTGAATAAAGGTCACTTCATACATGGAATATAAGATTATATAAAACCAACTCTGATGTTGCACTGGGTCCCACCTTAATTTCCTGCTTTTCCACAGACTTCCTTTGTGGTTTTTAGTAAGTGATATTAAGCCCATGTATTGAAAGATATCTGGATGCCTGCCTGCACTTTAATTCATTAGGATCTAGCCACCTATTTTGGTATTTCAATTTATTTTTTTTAAGTGCCTAGGATTTATGTCCTGTTTTATAGAAAATTTATTATTATTTACCTAGATTACTTGTAATGTAACGGTCTGTTGTTAAATTAATATTTAAAAGCACACATTCAAACAAAATAACATAGAGCATCATAGAAATTTGTAGTTCCTTTTCACTTTGTACAGTCTCATTTGCCCAAAGGTTCATTGTACAGACTGAATACAGAATTAGAAGCACTTCTCAGCTAAAGTTGCCTTTAGATGTTCACAGGGAAAAAAAAAAAAAAAAAATTCAAAAATTTTCAGGCTTTTAAAACCAAATAAGTAGATCAGTAAATTTACCGGAAGATAATTTGAAAGCAGAATATTCACAAAATATTGCAAGCAAGTCACCCCACTGAATTTTATGTTATGTCTTAGGAAAGAAGGAAGTTTTATTTGATACAATTTTATTTCAAAAGTTTTTATGAGTTTTGGATTTTCCTTTTTTTTAAATTTCTATTTTAAAATTTAGTTTCAAAATAACAAAATAAAATCTAATTTTTTTTTTCTTTCCAAAAATGTCTTCACCTAGTAAGTTTTGTTGTGCAATTGTATATATATTTTTGACTGGTTCATGCTATATTTTCTTTTTTTTTTTTTTTTCCTTTGGATTCACTGTTTTGTAATAATTAAAATTATCTTTGACTTATTCAAAGCAGCTGATTTTCAATAATGAAAAGAAGATAAACTGAGATCTTAGAAAATCACTTTTTTTTTTTTTTTTTTTTTTTTTTTTTGACCAACTGCTTGGCTTACATTATTACGTCATTTCTCTGATACTACTGACAAGACATTAGGTGTCTCTTTCCAACATTGAAAAATGTCTTATCTTGGAATTGTACCTGTAGAATTGAGAAGACTTTATAATTCCAGACGTGACCAGAAGCCTATTGTTTTTAACCATTGAGTCTCAGCTATCTTGGAAAGACAAAAGGGGGTAAGAAACATAAAAAAGATCTTGTCTTTCCCTTTGGGATTTTTTTCAGTATTAACCAGTGTGCTGGTTAATCAGATTCCTGTTATCTCTTAAATACTCCTGAGGTAGTCACTGTGGGTTTTTATAAACTTTTGGTTTCATTGGACACCACAGCATAAAAAGGATATAAAGCTACTGGAGAGCGTCCAGAGGAGGACCACTAAATTGGTGAAGGGCTTAGAGGGGAAGCCATACGAGGAGAGGCTGAAGTTGCTTGGATTGTTCAGCCTGGAGAAGAGGAGACTGAGAGGAGATATCATTGTGGTCTATAACTTCCTCACAAGGGGAAGAGGAGAGGCATGTGCTGATCTCTTCTCTCTGGTGACCAATGATAGGACTAGGGGAAATGGCAGGAAGATGTGCCAGGGCAAGTTTAGGTTGGACATTAGGAAAAGGTTCTTCACTCAGAGGGTAGTGGAGCACTGGAACAGGCTCCTCGCGGAGGTAGTCATGGCATCAAGCCTGACAATATTCAAGAAGCATTTGCACAACACCCTCAGACACATGGTCTGTATCTTAGGATTGTCCTATGACAAGGCAAGATTTGGACTCGATGATCCTGGTGGGTCCCTTCCAACTCACAACATTCTATGATTCTGCAAAGCCAACATTGGTGCAAAACCAATATTTTCTGTGTTTGTCTGTGAGGTATTGTTTGAGAGAGCACTCTGTTTTGCAGACCAGTAATCCATGTACCTGTAGCACAGGTTATTTACAGACACCAAACAACAAGTCTCAGAAATATTGGTGCTTTATTCAGCCAACAATGTGTAACACTGAACCCACACCGTAAGCAATAACTGAAGTGTTGACATCAGTCCTTCAATTTGTCATCATTTGTACATTGTCACTTTGAGCTCTTGGGTTGACTGAAGTGACAAATGAGTTGTCTCTTCTCAAGCTGATTTTGTTCCTTGGGGAAGAACTTGTCCTTTAGCCCTATTTAAAACATGTTGATCTGGTGCCAAGCTTAGGTTTAAATACCCAGTTTTGCTCTTGGCAGATTCTTTTTGCTCTTTTGTTCAAAGGCTAAACCAGATCTATGTAACTCAATTTTGACTGATACTTCTGCACTGTATTTTTCACTGAATTCCAGATATTTGTCCTACTGAAGTTCCTTTGGATATTTTATTTTGAATTAAATATCTTATTCCCATAGCAGAAGAAAAACTTAAAATGAAGTGCAAAGTCATGTGACAGTTTTGTCAGATGGTCTATAGAACTCTTCACCTGTAGGAAAGAATGACCCCTCTCTTGCTGTTTTTGGAAAGGCATGGCTCTTGGCAGAACTGAGTACCACCAAGTCTGCATGACACCTTTTGGATCTAAAAAAAATTGGTTGTCTAGTTCTTTCTGCTTACAGCTTGGAGGTGAGAGAACAGGCTCATATCCTTCCAAGATCATCATGTTTGGAAGGTCATGAAGACCAGGGGATGTGTGTAATGCCTGAGGACAGGCAAATAATTTACTTATCCTCGAAAAGAGACAAAAATCAAGCCAGAGAAATGCACTCTGGACAGATTTGGTTTGGGCCCTGGGAAAAACATGGAGTGAGTCTTTTTGAAACACGTTTCTGGGCATGTGGAGAACAGGGTTTACCAATGGTGAATCATATCCGAAAAATCTGACTATCTTCTAAATATTATTGTATCCAAGTTAGGACGTTATGATCTGGAGGGGCAGATAATTGTGTGGCGGTTTGACCCACAGTGGGACCATGCGGTCCTGCATACACTCCCCCACCTGGTGAGATGGGATGGGAGACACAACAAAGCGGGCATGGGGTTAGGAATGAAGGACAGGAACGGTTTTCAAAGCAGTTATGATCACAGGCAAAACAGACTCAAACTTGGGGGAAAAAAATCAATTTAATTTGTTGCAAATAATCTGAGTAGACATAACAACCACATTTTACAACACCTTGCCCCACCCCTCCCTTCTTCCCGTGCCCAAATCACTTTGCTCCCAATTTCTCTACCTTCCCCCCGCAGTGGCACAGGGGGCAGGGAATGGGGGTTTCAGTCAGTTCACCTCTGCCACTCTTCCTGGCATGAAAGTCCAGGAACAAGATGTTCCAAAGGGAGCTTCCCATGGAGTCACGGACCTCTTTGGGCTCAGCTCCCGGCTCTGGAATGGGGACATCCATGGGCTGCAGACTCTCTGGGTGTCCACCCCCCTCTGGAAGTGAGCGACTCTTGGGGTCCCAATTCCAGTCACACTTGCCCTCAGGCTCAGCTTCTCTGCTCCAGCACAGAGTTCTCCATGGCCTACACATGGGGCTCTACTCTGCCATTGAACCTCCATGGGCTGCAGGGGAATTTGTCTTCTCCTACTCCATTTGGTTGAACCGGATGTGGGTCTCTGTCTTTTCCCCTGGCAACAAAGCTCTCTCTCTGTGTCTGTCTGTCCTTTGTTTCAGCCGATGGTCATCTTTTGTTCAGGTCAATGGTCTCTCCTCCAGGTACCACACCCACTTTTCAGGGCAGACCTTCCCCTCACAAATATGGATCCGCAGAGGTGTTTCTCTAGTGCTCATTGGCCCAGCCTAGGCTGAGGGGTCTCCACCTTGGAGCCAGGGGAGCTATTCACTTTCACAAGGTGGCCCTTCCCCCACTACCAAAAAAACAGCCTCCCCCCCTATGCCCCCCCAAAACCCAACACAAATTGATAAAAAGCTAGTTGGATGGTCAGCCCCAAAGGCTCATGTTTTACCTAGAGGTTCATAGAAGGGGAGGACTGTAGGGATCTGTACTGGCACCTGTCCTTATTAACCCTTTTATTGTTAACACCACCTCACCTGGAGGAAGTAACAGAGCACACATTCATCAAGTGTGCAGAAGACACCAAATTGGGGAGACAACTTGATATGCTTCAGGAGAGGAACCCATCCAGAGGGACCTGGATAAGCTAGAAGAATGGGCCAATAGGGGCCTTGTGAAATTAAGTAGGAGCAAATGCCAAGTGCTGCCCCTGGGACAGAGAAGCCCCTACAATGCCACAGGCTAGGAGCAGCCCTGTAGGAAAGGTCCTGCAATTTTGTGGGCACTGAGAGGAACCTCAGACAGCAAAGGTGGCCAGCAGCTTTGGCTTGAAAAGGAGCATGGCCCGCCAGTACAGGCAGTGATTATCTCCCTCTGCTCAGCACTCAGTAGACCATATCTGCAGTATTATCTCTTCCATAGGGAGCAGCTGAGGGACAGGGGTTGCTTCAGCTTGGAGGAGGGGGCACCCAACAGCACCCCTTAATTAAGCCTGTGGGAAGGTTATCAAGGGGATGGAGCCAGGCTCTTCAGAGCTGTGCATGATGAAAGGATGAGAGGGAACTTGAAAGAGTTGAAATAAGAGAGCTTTAGACTGCATATGAGTAACAATATTTTCCCCAGCAGTGAGATGGGCTGACTAGAGAGACTGTGCAGTCTCTGTTCTTGGAGGTTTGCAAGGTCTGACAGGACAAAGTCCTGAGTAACCAAGTCTGACCTCGGAGATGGCTCTTCTCTAAGCAGGAGGCTGAACTTGATGACATCCTGAAGTCCCTTGCAACCTAAATTGTCTGTGATTCAGTGAATCACTTTTAAAATGCTTTTTTCTTAGTCCCTCTACATTCTTGAAACATTTTTTTCTATTTTCTCCATTATTTTACTTCCACTAGCTTTTACTTTCTTTGTGCGAATACATAATTTCTCTATTCTTGCTTTTTGATCTCTATTTTGCTCCCCAAATTTTGGTTTGCTGGGGGAGGGTTTTGGGTTTTTTTGGGTGAGTGGGTTTTTTTTCCTATTTTGTTTTTTGTTTTTCCTCTTCTACTAGGAAAGATGATGATACATCCTAGGTTTCATCATTTTGTTCCTACCACAATTTTACCTACATTCTGTTATTAAAGATTTTAGTTCGTACGATAGATTTATACCATTCTTTGTGTTCTCAGGAAAGAATGAAAGCTTTTTGTTTGCATTTAGTATCTGTTTTCCCCTCAAAGGTGGATCCATCTTGTGAAGCTTAAAAACATCCATTTCTTCAAAAGATATTATTCCTGTAATGTTGTATTTTCATACTGAGTAAAAAATTACTCTAAGAACCACCATATCAAGAACAGAAAATATCAATACTTTGTTCACTAGCTCTACAAAATATTTTAATTCCTGTCATTTTAAAACTGTGCTGAGAAATCATATTTATACTTTGCCAAAGGTGGCAATTGAATTAAAACAAAAAAATGAAAAAATAGTGTGCAGATTTTCAATGAGGTAAGGTTGTGTTTATAACATGGTTTTTCTTCACATAAAACTGAAATGGATTATTGTGATTAGATTTTTGTCTGACTTGCCTCTTGCATTATAAAGACAAAATATTTCCCTTGGATTTTAAACTTTCATCACCTCATTTTGAGTGCAGCTCTTCCTCCTTTTTCTTTGTAATAAACACAAATTTTAGAAAGAAAACATGAGAACGATGACCTAGTCTTGCTAAAGGTACCTTCCTGAGGTTTGACTGGATTTGCTAAGTAGGTTTCTGGTAATCATGAAGATCAGTATAAGCCATAGAGATGCAAACCTGTTGTTCAGATAATTAACTGTGTTCTATGTTGTACAGACATTCACAACAGAGTGTTTAAAATGGAGATATGTGTACGCGTATATGCATATATGTGTGTATATATATAAAGTTATTTTATTGGGATCTTGGAATAATGTGACAATTTCATGGGGAAACAGGACAGTCCGTTGCTGTTCAGTAGTGACAGGAGTCTCCATTGTAAGACTCCTTGCAGCAGCAGCATCTTTAGCTGAATCAGGTGAAACTCCCCAAACTGCTCTTCTGCTCAGTTCTTCTATTCCAACTGCCCACGGTCATATGTGACCACACCAGAAATATGTGTATTTCATTGTTATTGAATATCTTAACCACATACAAGAACTAACCCGTGTTACCATTTCTGCAGGAACAGTTTCTCTTGACTACTTACAAATATGTATAGCGCGACCATTTCTGCAGCAGGAATAACCCATGGGAGACTTTGGACACTTCATCCAGGATGCCAGCCAACATGTTAAAGCATACAAATCAGTTGAGACAGAGAAGGAGCTAATTTGGGGAATTTCAAGAAATGTACAAAATTCCTATCTGGAAGATAGAATTCCTATCTGTAATAATCAAATACTTGATACTGAAGGTTTAATCAATCACCTAGTTTCCAATTGATCTCAAACCTGTCCCTTATTTCATCTGTGCAGTTCCCAGGTTGCCCGAGGACTTAATGACTTAAGTGCACTCACTGGGTGTGCTAACTAGACCAGCCCTGATACCCAGCTACAAAGTTGTAATTAAAGAACAAATCACAGAATCACAGAATCACAGAATGTTAGGGATTGGAAGGGACCTCAAAAGATCATCTAGTCTAATCCCCCTGCCGGAGTAGGAACACCTAAATGAAATTACATATGTGATATGCATAGTTTTAATTTAAGCCTAATTGCTATTACCACACTTATTGTGTTAGGATAGAAGAAGGGTGGGATACTGCTGCTACAGGGAAGAGGACTGTTTTGCCCTGTCTGCTGCTGAAGATTTTATCCCAGTTATGTTATGTACGCTGCAGATTTTGAAGTAAGGTGAGAGGCTATGCCTTTCCACTCCCTTCCTTTCTGATATCAAAGTATATAATCAAGAAATGGTGTCCCAGCTTCTCCATCATGTATTCATGCTTTGATAAATTTCTTAAAAAAAAAAAAAAAAAAGTATGTTATGGTACAATAAACATAAGGAAGATTTTTTTTTTTTTTTTCATTGTCATGATTTAACCCGAGTAGACAACTAAGCACCGTGCAACTATTCACTCACTCCCTGCAGTGGGAGGAAGGAGGGAATCAGAAGAGAAAGAGTGAGAAATCTTGTGGGTTGAGATAAAGACAGTTTAATAAGTAAAGCTAAAGCCACATGCACAAGCAAAGCAAAACAAGGGATTCATTCACTGCTTCCCATCGTTAGGCAGGTGTTCAGTCATCTCCAGGAAAGCTGGGCTCCATCACGTGTAACAGTTACTTGGGAAGCTAAAACGGCATCACTCCAAATGTCCTTCTCTTTCTTCTTCTTCTTCCCCCAGCTCTATATGATGAGCCTGACATCATATTGTATGAAACACTGCCTTGGTCCATTGAGATCAGCTGTCCTGGCTGTGGCCCTTCCCAGCTCCTTGTGCACCCTCACCTTACTTGCTGGCAGAGCAGTGTGAAGAGTAGAAAAGGCCTTGACTCTATATAAGGCCTGCTTAATAACAAATAAAACATCTCTGTGTTATCAATTCTGTTTCCAGCATAAATTGAAAACATAGTCCCACAGCAGCTACTATGAAGAAAATTAACTCTATCCCAGCCAAAACCAGCACATTCATTCAAGCACTTGGAATCCTCTTTGGAAGAAGTAATATTCTTTCAACTGATTCCATAAAGGTACTGCATCATCACTCAAACCCCCCACTTTTTCTTCTGATACCAGATAGTGATTATCATCTTACAAAGAGCTAACTAGACTAAAAGTCTACAGCATAAATAATGGTAGCTTGAGTTTGAGATCACAAACTTTCCCCCATATTTCTGGTGATATATCTTTATAGCTGTAACATACCAAGTGACTGTCTATTCTAGCTTTTGATTATTGTAGTTCCATAGAAACACCCATCTGGACATATTTCTTTGTAGATATATACTAATCTTTCGAATAGTAGACCTGCTTTAACATTCTAAAATTTGTATAAAAATTAATTTAAAGCTTCACAGGTAAATATTTTAATTAGATTTTAAGTTAAATACTTTTATAATTTAATCTAATTACTTTATATATTTAACAGCAACTTAACTCAAAAAAATCATCTCTCAAATGTAACTGAGTCTGCATCTTTAAAAATGCATCTATGTCCCATCTATTTTCCATTTTCCTTTCATGCAATATGTGCATTCAGCTTTTGATAGCTTTTAGATGTTCAGCACTAAGCATATGTTAGAAGAAAAGCTGTACAATAAGGAAAAGAAGTCCATGCTACAGTTTTGCAAATCCTGGTTGATTCTTTTTGGTTTTGATCTACACTGTCATACCAATAGCACAGATTACACCTTCTTATTCTTCATTTAGTGCAATGGTAAAACCATTTTCAGCTGCTTTATTTGCATTTTTAAAATTTTGCTTTCCTGTTCTTTTAAAGTGAAATGTAGGTCAAGAACTCATAGCATAATTCTGTCTTGCAAAGATTCTGTCTGTTCCCAAACACATTTTGGTATTTTTTTTTACTGTTTTATCACTAAATCCACTGCTCAGTTCAGTTATATAAAAATAATATATATTGTATGCTTTTGTTGTTTTTCTGCTATAATCTCTAAGCTGTCATTGTGAAAGGTCGTGTTGATTCACTCACACTACATGTGATACCTGGTAAATCTTAGAATACCTAGAACCTAGATAGTCAGTTACTTAAGACTTTGAATAAGTCTTACAGGACCAAAAGTTATAGGTTGTGCCTGCTCCCTCTCTATTATACAAAATATCTACATACAACTGATTTCAATTTTACTGGGATTTTTTATCCTCTTGTTTGTAATCTGCAGAGCAATCACAATGGTTCTACTATTTTACATTTTTCTAAAAGCTATATCACACATTTTTAATGTTTTCTATGTACAATTTGGGAAGTTTGTTTAATTATTCTGGATCAAACTGTGATACTTGTGTGGAGAGCATTTACTACTGCATGTAGTTTTGCTGACTCAGGAAAAGGTGTTGTCAATAAATAAGGAAAATGCAGGACCACAGTTCCCTAGCTCTTGTTGCATAGATGAACATATGTTTTCTCATTTTCTGAGCTCGCAGATCATCTGCAATATTTGATGAAATACTTTTATTCTGGTCTTGGTCTCCAGAGGTTAAGTTATGAAATACTAAAACAACTCTTTTAGAATAGATTTAGGGGATGATGAGTGTTCTTGCTTTCCCATTCCCACGATGATGGTGTACAGTGCACAACAGAGAGCAAGTTCTGGCACATTGTGGATTTCAGAGACTGTTTCTGTCAGAGTATCTCTTGTCAGTCAGTTCCCCAGGACTGTGCTAATATTAGTTCAAAGAAACTAGCTTCATCTTCTTGACCTAGTGGGATGATAGGGAAATATTTGAAAAGAAGAAAGCAGTAATACAACAAAGGCAAACTGGCAGTGAGAGGGAGTCTATGAAAACAATGAGCACTCCAAACTTAAATATATTAAACTAAATGCTCCTTTTGTGAAAGGAGACATACTTTCAGTCACACATCTGTCATGATTCTTTTTTTTATTTATTTTTTTTTTTACAGGTGAGTTAGGGTATGTAGTCTATGCATAATTCATGAAGAAGAATATCCACGTTCATTTTTGTGTCTGACCCAATGGGGGTTTTTGGCCCTCAGGACATGAACGTACAAGATGTCATGTACTATGTGAGCTGATAATCAAAAGAAGGCTGAGAAATTAACAGGTTAAGTGAGATGTAAGGCACAGTCCTATGAGGTAAATACCTCCCTTCTGTTTCTCTAAGCATGCCCAAACTCTTGGGATGTCAGGGGAGATAGTATAATCAAAGGTGAATGCACTTTAAATCCATGTCATTTACAGACTTTTTTTATTCACCACGATTTTTTTTTTTTTTTTTTTTTTTAATTTTAAACAGTGTCAGAAAGAAATTATTCATTAGCAAGGACAACTTCTTCCCTGAGCTGACCGCTCTCTTAAAAAATGTGTGGAACTAAGTTAAAAGTTATTTTGTTAAACAAACTAACTTACTCTTATGGCCAGATCCTTCTAGGATGGCACTGAGAGCTCATTTTCTGCAATGAGCAGATAGATCCCTTTAGCTCCCTTTTATAGAAAGGAAATAACCTAAATTTCAGACACCTTAGGAGCAAATATTAATACATGCTCCCAGCTGGCTTGCAGACACACAAATTCATCCCTGTTCGATTAGTCCAGGGCAAAGGAAGCTGAGAAAGGAGGTCCTTCTAGCTGAGAGCTAGGAAAATCTGATTGGGCCTTTTTTATCTTGCTGTTGTGAAGTGGAGCAAATCTATGCATTTGGTTTTCCCTCAGTAGAGAAGGAGGTGTGGGATGCTTTGAGGACCTCCGTGTAGATGAAAAGTGATGAATGCAGGTAAATAAAGCCAAGTTAACAGCAGACAGATGAACCAGTGCTGGGGAGTAACTGACAATTCAAGAGCTTCTCCGTTGTGTATGTTTTTCCCTGCTTTAACACTATCTTCCAGAATTGCCATGCTGGTTACTGTTCCGTCTCACAGTCTCTGGAGGTAAATTTACTTCTGGCATATCTTTACAGGAAAATTATTTCCGTGGGTCCAATAGATAGATCTCAACTTTGATATTCTATTAGCATGAGATTCCCTGTGGTTTTGGGTTTTTTTGCTTCTGCTATTAGAATTTCTTTCTTCCCCCCAAAAAATGAGTCCAGTATAAGAAAAAAAAATAAGAATATATAGAATATATACTACAGAACTGAAATACCTTTTAGTTGTTATACAAAGTTTCAATTCCTAAAAATAAGAGAATAGTTTCATCAATATATGTTTCTATTATTTTAATAAGAAATGTTTTGATACTTTCAGTTTACTCTAATTCTTAGTAAATTCATTTACAATTTTCATTTATTCAAAACCACATACCACTCAGATCTGACCCAAGTGAAGGCAGATGGCAAAGATTCTTGAATTTCTATCTCTATTTTATTTACAGTTTGACCATAGCATTGGAAATGTTCTAAAGCAGCTGCTCCTAGTTTACTCCTTACATACTTTAACTGATTTCATTTAAAAGTAAAAATGTAAAAATCCTGATGGTCAACTTGTAATTAAATTATGAATGTGCTATGAAATCAAGAATAACATAAAACTATTGATTTTGGCATTTGACTAATGTTTGAACGTGCAGGTAAATCCTGGTGGTTTCTGCCACTGATGAGATAACTCCATTTTACAGCTGGAAAAGTCAGGAAAGGTAGTGATATTCCAAAATAATTGTTTTCAAGAATAAATGCCAGTCTCAAGCTTGAGCTCATAAGGTATAATGTATTATTTAATGAAATTATGCCGTAAGATTATTCATAAACTGGAAAACAATGTTTTAATTTTGAGTCTCTTCTGTATTTTTAGATAAGATAATGCGAAAGTCCAATGCAAAAATGATTCACAATGTACAAAGCCTTATAGTGAGTTAATAGGAACTCAGGACTGTAAGCCCTGTGTTTTGTCAAATAATTGCTTTATTATTGGTACACTATATTTTCCTTAGACTTCATAGAGCTGAAAAACTTAATAACTGTAACAAACCTTAGCTTGACAGCTGTATACTGAATGTTATTGCTACTACTCTTTATACTTCAAGGAATAAGCTTTATGTGTTTAAAGCTATTGTCATGTACTTCAGGGATTGAGCTTGGTGTGGTTAAATCTACCATAATACTATACCTTTTTGGAGACATGCACTTCAAATATCTAGAGTGTTCCCTTTAATTTCTGTTAACAGAGTGTGTTCAAATACTCCATGCCTTGCAATATTATGACAAGTATTTTCACAGCAATTAAATTTTTGCAGATATTACTTCTCAGCTGACACTTCTATATCTGCTGACTGAGGACGTTTGGGTACCACTGTTAATTTTCAGTAGTTTGTGATCCCCAGAGAAAGAAACAAATACATCTTTAGATAATCTATTGCTTTGAGAATGTGTGAAATTCTGGAAGTAGACAGAAATACAGTAAATCTTTGAATTCTATTGCTGAAGGAATTGTTGTATGGATTGTCTGCCTTGTAGTTCACAAACAAGGTTCACAATATCTAGTGTACACAGGTGACTCACGTGGGGTTACAAAAGCAAGCCAGCCTTCGATTGCCTTGAGGCCCTGTCTCTGCAGAGATGACACATGAGGAGCTGTGTAGATAGCTCAGCCCTGGGCTGTCTAATAAGCCCTAAACTAAACAGGGCAGTGGCTGCACCATTGCTTGATCCTTGCAGTTTTCTGTCACAATTTTATAATTAGAAATTTAACATTTATGAACTACTGTGAACAGTAAACCTGAAATATCATAGTAAGTACATGAGGCTACTAGGCTACTATTTTAACACAATGTACCAAATCTTGATGGAATCCTAACCTTGAGGCATGGGGAGAGGGAAAATAAAAATACCTTAATTAAGTAAAAAGTTAATTTTTATGAGAAATTATCTTTACCATTGAAAACTTTGAAAAGCTAAGGATTAAGCAAGATATTTCATTGCATAGTATAGTAAATGCAAAGCTGCTCAGATGAGTTATTTGCAGCCTGGGTTCACATGCATTAGGTATCTTTCTTTATGATTTTGTCTCAAAAACCTGACTGGATTCTAATAGTGGACAATGGACATAAAACATGTCCATAGGTATGATGCTATCAGCCATCTGAGAGTGAACAACTGCAGGGTTTTCAAAGCAAGCAGAAAGACTCTTCTTTAATCGGAGTTTAATCTCATAACTTTCTCATTAGTGTTCCAGCAGTAGTCTTTTAGTTGCATACTTTAGTGATTCTGAGAGTAGAGAACAACTTGTGACCAACCTGGAGGTGAGCAACACAAAACCTATAACGAGTTTATGCAACAGTATTTGAAAAATTGTGTATCTAGCTATTTCTACTCTGCCAGTTATCTTGCTGTCTAGATGATACTAATAAGTGCAGTAATCAGTATTAATTACACCAAGTACTTCCAAGTTAGGAAACTCTTGGTGTTATTGCAAAGAAAGATGAAACATGAAAACAGATTTGAAAAGAAAAAAGTCCTCAGAACATAGCACTTTTTTTTTCTTCCTCCAGCTCCTTTTCTACTTCTCACATGTACAAGTCACTAATTAGTGTCTCTCATTAATGGGAGACTTGTGCTTAGTAAATCTTTCTATATTGTGTAGGGGCTTGGGAAACATCCATATCAAAGATAGCCTGTTCTTCCTAAAGATACTAATATATTCTGTCTGCATGGTATAAAGTCCTGCTCGTAGGTAACACAAGTGAGTTCAATTTTTAAGACTGAAACAATATGTATCTTTCAGAAATGTGAAGAAAAACATAGGCATGACAAATCTGTAGGCAAAGCTGCCTTCAAAATCTTGTAAAAAAAGGAAGCTAGGTGGCCTATAACAAAAACGTAGCTCTGCTGCTCCATCAGGGGATAGAATTTGATGAAAAACTCTGGGCGTTCTTGAATTCTTCAACAATAAGGTGCTGGCCCTGCACAGTACTTTCCCTTGTGTTTAGTCATTGTTTAGGGAATAACTGGTCATTCTACAAGTAGCTGGTTAAACAGTAGAAGAGGACAACCCAGAAAACTAGCTACAAATTCCTATCTGGAAACTGGCTTGAAGTCAGTTAGGCAATTGCTCAGTTAAAAGCTTTTGGTATGAAGCACCTGTAAACATGAGGTGAGATGAAATTTTGCAAGGAGTGTGAATTGAGTTAGATGTCATAAATAACATCAGTAAAAAAATACATAAACCAAGTGCAATTTCCTATTCTTCAATTTGTTCTTCATTCTTGCCATTCTTTAATGGATTTCTGATCCTGGAGCAAGCAAGCTCAACCTATTCTACCCTTTGCAAGCTGCAAACAATCTTTAATTAAGTCCCTTTCTTATTACAACTTCTCTGTAGGAGTTTGGTTACAACCATAAATCTCATTCAAATTACGTCCTCCATTTCTTCTGTTGAAAGAGTGGGATTGAGGACATTCCTCTTCCAAGGATATAAAACTTCCATTGTGCAGATTTTTGATACGTCTCCACTTTCGTGTCAGGTTTTAGGTCACTGTTCGTTACAAACCTATGAAACTGGTGCTAGCACTGACACATACTGATGCCACTCTGGTCTTGTTATCAGTTTTTCAGCAGGTCTTGAATTGCTGACACATAGTTTATCCCCACTCTGAAGCAGAGAAAGGATATGGGATGGAATGAAAAAGACAAATTCGTGAAAATTACTCCTTTGGCAGCATTTGTCTCTTAATCTCTCTGGTTTCTACTTCAGGGCTCTTCACTTATTCCTACTATGCAAGATGAGGTCTGGTACCAGGGAGTAGATGCACTGCATTGACCTCTGCTCCCAAGCCCTTCACACAGCACTCATGCCTGGGAAATGTGCCAGCATGTTACAGCTGCTTCCCAATGCTCGGAAGATGAGGTCAGTATCTATAGAGGACAGGAGGTTGGTGAAAGCAATAGTTATCTCTAAAAAGAGGATATGCTGCAGGTCTATAAGAGGCATCATGTGCATAGATCTTAGTCAAGATCCAGGCAAAATTTGCCAGCAAAAAATCTGCATTTTTTAACTATCTCTACTAAGGTTGTAGTTTGTTCTTACAATCAAAAAAACAAACCAAACCAAAAACCATGCAAATCTCGTTTAAAACCCAAGGGAAATTATGAGCAGCAGACAGTGTACAACACTGGAGGGAATTCTCCTGTTGTAGATGGAGCTGCTCTTCCATTTGATTGCTAGACTAAATCCCTGTCATCTGGGACAAGGGTGCCTGGAGTGACAGAAATTGAAGTCCAGATATCAGATTTTGGTCCTAGTAGTTTGAAAATCAAAACAGAATGGTGTATAAATTTTCTTTAGGATCCTCCTTTATTTTTTTATAATTCACATTCTGGAAAATTTTAATTTATGATTCTCCTTTTTTACTCAGTGGTGAGATGTCTTTTCTTTTTCTTTCTTATTTTCTAGCTATATTTGTGTATTTAAAAAGTTGTTCCTTGGCCCATATTCCTCAAAACATAGTATGAAAGAGAAACAGCCATAGAAAAGACCTAATGTGCTGCAGTCTCATAGATGCATGACTGGTTTTAAATCTGGGAAATGCAGTCTGTTATTCCCATTCCTAGCCCAGTAGTTTGTTTCCTTGATTCTCTGAGTGTTTCTTTCTGTAGCATAATTATTATTCTGAAGCTGGGGGTGGGGTTGTGATTTTTTTGTTTGTTTGGTTGGTTGTTTTTTTTTCCCCTGATCTCTATTTTGTTCTGGAACAGTAATTATCACTTCATAGGGATGGTGGGTTGGGGAAGGATTGTGAGAAATGCACAATTCATTCTCAAGAATAATTCTCACCTACTCTAAACTACACTAAGCAATTTCTATCAATTGTTACAAAATTAAAAGTGACAGATTTCTAGCTCAATGATTTATATTTGGGGATTTTTTTTTTATCCTTGTACTCTAATAATTCTCATCTTGCTTCATTTTACAAGATTACCTTAATTTTGTAACATTTGATTTCCCAGAACTCCAATTAATAATGCAAGCAATTTCTTAGGGGTTGTCTTTGTGTCCAAGTTAATTTGGTTTCATGTAGTCTGAGAATTTTAAAGCACACTGGGTTTTAGAATATATTTAAAAAGTCAAAATTTGCATGATCTGTTGTCTGGAATCTGCATTTATAGAACTTTTCAGGAAAACTCCTCTGGATTAAGGCATGGAGGAATGGTTTTCTGCTGCTGTGCAAGTAAATTCTAAGGCACTCTGCACTGCAATACACTGTTGAATGAACTGAAGGTTCAAATCCATAATTAATCCTTTTTATTTTGTTAAATTTCTTTTTATAATCTCTTTCCCAGTTATGTTGTATTCAAATCTCTTTTATAAGTGCTGAGTACATGAGCAAATCCTACGCTAGGATAACTGTTCTGTTTTAAGCTTTTGAATAAGAAGCTACTTACACCTCATCAGTATCAATTTTATAGTTGTATTAACCTGTAGGTAAAGAGAAACCAGATAAACTTTAATAGCAAGCACCAAAAATTCAGTAAAATACAAATATTTTTTCCAGTGCATGTCATATTTCCCATGTGTAATGCTGGTGATGTTGGGGAAACTCTCATTTCACTGGTCATTACAGAGCTGGATGTTTGTAAGCACGTATTGTATTTTTGTGGGAAAAAGGTAACAATTTATTTTGGAATTACAACTATTCACTGTCTTTAAGTGAATTTGTGAATTTATATTTTCACCTGATGATACTTCTTAAAAAATTCTTTGTCATGGCTGTAGAACCATGAGGGTTACATTTATTTCCTGCAAATTAACTCAAGATAACAGGCAAATGTCATAGATATCTTCCCATTTCATCTACAACCATCAAGGAACAATGCAGGTGTGTAACCACACACAAAGATGAGCTGAATTTCCCTTGGAAGGTTCTTCAAGGCAACATACTAGCTATGAAAAACCCTACACATGCATGAATTTCTTTTCGTCCTATAGTAATATTTTAGTCATCATGGAGAATCCTTACCATGGAGATTTGTATTTTAGGGTTAATAATCTGCACATCAAAACATTCTTTAGGAGGCTGTATTGCAGGGACTCCAAAGTAAAAGGGTTTGATTCTGGTCTTAAGTCTGTTATTCAATATGTACTCTTTGTTCAATAATTTTTAGTGCATTAACACCTCTAGGCTTCTGAGTTTCTCCCTGAACTTAATTGCCAATGTTTGAGTTTGTTAGAGAAGAAACCTGTCTCCATGTAAATAATGCACCAAAACATTTATGAGCCAAATTTTCTATGCCACATCTAAATAATCACTGAAATGGGGTAGTGCTTTATATAGCTGCTTGGATAGTTTGCCTTTTTAGCTATAATTTTATTGATTTCTCTCTTAAAAACTAATGTAGAAAGCCATAACTTAATGTGTTGGAGCAATTTTGGCTAAAAAAAAGCGAAGAAGAAGTAGTTAGAAATAAAGTGGTAATTCAATTGAGATGTTTTATACATATTTAAATCATTTAAATATGATTAGAAATTCCAGCTTTATTATGAAAAATAACTGCTTACCCCACAAGCATTTTCTTTTTAATTATTCATACATCCTCTCTCTTTGCTCTTTTCTGTTTGTGTGGGAAGTTGGGTGCTTGTTGGATTTTCTTAGAATAGCTTTCTGGATTCCTGTAGCATATATTATACATTAGCTGAAAATGCAGCTTCTGTGGCTAGTCATGGTCTTTTAAGAACAAATTCAACTACTCTTAAGACAGGATAAGCAGTCTGCATACGAATACTCTCAAATGCTTGGGCTGCTTTGGTTTTGTTTAGACCCATCTGTATTATGAAATCCTGAGTACTGAAGTGTTTGGCACTGAGATAGTGAAGTTTGTCTTGTGTCAGTTTTATCATTGCATTATGCTAAATTGCCATCTCTAGTATGGGGAGAAGCTCCACTTAATATTCCATCCAGTTTAACTGAAGGGATAGTCTCAATACATCAGATATTCTTTGTTTTCTTTACTGTGATAAATGATCTGTTATAATCTAAAAACACTTGCAAGTGAAATCACTTTCACCTCCTGTATGTATCATGTCAGATCAAAGTATTTTAAGGGAAGAAGATAAATATTTATAGACTTTTTAAGGATTTAAACTGGTATTCAATTTTGCTCCCCATGAAGTCCTATGAGTACATTTTTTTTTTCTTGTTTTTTTCCTTCTGTTTTTCTCCTGAATAAAACTATGTCTTTGTACATGCCGCTGTGAAAGTAAACTTTCTGCCAACACATGGGACTGGAAAGTAGCACTGACTTTCTGAAGCTGGTTCCAGAGTCATAAGGATCTATGTGTTAGGTGTTTAGAACACAAAGATCCATAAAGTACATTTCTCCATTTAGTCCAGGCATCAAAAGCCACAAAACACCCCCAGTATTTCATTATGGGAATAAGACATCATGCAAAAGAAGAAAAAATTATCAAGGTCATTTCATTGTTAAACCAAGAAGTATACTTGGTACGATGCTGTGAGGAAAACGTGTTCTTTGCTATAGATAAAGGCAAAAAAAAAAGAATTCTAATCCAATGAAGATTTTTAAAAATTATTATTATTTTTTTCCAAAACAGCTCTCTTGAATACTGAAAGAGTGAGCAAGATGCACTGGCTAAGGACTAGGGAGGAAGAGCAGTACTACTGGGAGTTTCCTGTGCAATATCTTGTCCATAACTGAGCCAAATTTCTATTCCTGCAGGGAAAAAGAAACATCCACCTGAAAAGTCAACTTATGCTTGATTGAAAACTGATTATGCAGGGTGTGAAAATTCCTTTCTGGTCCACGTAAGCAACAAGCAGAATTTCTGAAGCCTGTTGTTACTCCAGTATAAATATGACACAATAAATTGAAATCAACAAAAAGAGACAATTTTTCAATTTTACGACAGTGTGGGGATAATAAAGAATTGGAGATGTTAAGATGCAGACTTTGATTCTAAGGAAAGGACTAGAAAATCCATAACTAGTAATGCAGGCTTAATCTTTTACTTTGCCATTGTGCTTATATTTATGAAAGGGCAAAAAATCAGTGCTTCTAGATGTGTAGAGATGGTTGCACATCTGCACCTTCCTGGCTGAACAGGAGGGTATTTTTGATTATGGAAGAATGGAAAGGAAGGCATACGGAAATTGCTCTGAGTAAGATCTTCCAGCACTTTAGAAATAAATATAGATCAAGCTAAAATTGTATTATATTGTCTGCAAGTCATCCAGCACAGTAAAATTATGATGTTTGAATACACACACACACACACACACACATATATATATAAGTATCTATCTGGGCATGTGTGGGTCTAAATAATTTTTTCATGCAGCATAGCAAATAAGGGATAATATCAGCAAAGTTAGTACTTACAGCTTAATGTTTCATGTGATTATATAATAACTTTATATTCCAAGAACTTTTATTTTTGGAAAGACATTCCATTTCTTTCTTGAGCATTTCATTATTTCATAATTATTTTTGCATAACTAGTAATTGTGATATTAGAACAAAACCTCATTTGAGAGCAGATTATTATTTTTCTTCTTAAATGCAGGTTACTCTGTGTCAACTCCTTAAATATTTCAGCAAATTATGTGGAATTGTAAATACATATCCTATATGTCACTTTCCATTTCAAGAAGATCTATTTGAGCACAGGCACTTTATACTCAATAGTAGGCTACTCTCCAAAGCTCATGCATGGATAAATGTGTAGCCGATTATTGAAGAAGGTTGAAATAGAAGGGACCCTTGCCTAGTTTGGACCAAATATGTCACTTAATAATACCATCATGTTCTCATATCTGAACACATAGCAGATATTACCTGTATCCTCTATGGAAATCATATCATTGGAATAGGAAAGCAGTGAAAGAGACTGATGCAGATCCAAGTTATCCAGTTGCATCAAAAAGGAATGTGACATTATTTTGCTGATTGGTAGAAGAGACAGGAGCCGGTCAGTTTAGTTTATTTTTCAAATGTTACTTTCTTGAAATGTTGGGTAATTGGCACTGTAAACTCTGCATTATGTCTACCTAGCCATTCTTGTCTATATTTCCCCCTAGGTGTGTGCCAATGTCTCTTTAGAGCAACACAAAATGGTTCCACCTTCAGGGAGGATCCAGGGAATTCCCAAGGTGTCCTGCAATGGTAGGGGGGCCTGAAAATCCTCGCAGACACACTCACTTTTAATTTCCCAGTTTTATGTGTGCTTCTTTTGGGGTTTTCTGATATTAGGAGAGGCAGCCTTTTTCTCCTTTTTTTAGGGGAGGGAGAGAGAGGGCTGGAAAGATGCAAAGGCAATTCCTTATTTTCTGCATGGAAAACAACAAGGTTTTAATTATTTTAGTTAGCATATTTGAATTAAAAGATGAAGAAAATGTTGGATTTTCAGACTCTTTAATTTATTCTGAAGAGGCCTAAAAATAAATAACTCAGTACATATACATACATATATATATAATGAATTAGTGAGAAAGGAGAAAACCAAGACCTGAACAGTTCTAATGTTGAACTTCAGTGAGAAACTCAGTCATGGGTTGTAACAGTGTCAGTAGGTGAAAAGATTTTCTTTGCATAAGCTCTGTGCTTTTCCTTTCTTTACAAGCTAGTGGACTTCTGTGCATTCACCATAGCTGTTGAAGACGTATGATCAGTACTTGGGAAGCTAATAGATTGTATTAGCTTTCACAAGGATTATCCACAGTACTGGTGGGAACCTGCCAAGATACATCTCCATCTCTGTCAACTGCATGCAGTCTTTGCCTGCCATCTTAACCCTAATAATTATGTTGTGATTCTTGAGCATCTGAAAACAATATTTTCTATTTAAAATGTTTACAGAAAAAAAAAGTTGTTGAACTCAGTTGACTATTCACTGAGTCCCATATGGTTGTTACTGTATGTTACCCCATAACCACTAAACAAAACAATAGGGTCTATTAGGAAATCCATACGAGTCTGTTTACCAAATTTTTCAGCCAAATTTTACATGTTGACTGCTGTTGATTCATCACAGTAATGTGTTTATTAGTGTTCTTAAAGCAAAAGGAAAAATGTGCTGGTGACAACAGCTCTCATGTATCATGTGGCAAATAATGCAATAAACAGGTCATTGAGTGCTTTTATATGAATGATCAGTGCATTCATGACACAAGCTAACTTGGCAAAGTTGACTGAATAATTTAATCTTGTAAACTTATAAAGTGGTTTCCAAAATAATAAATTGCTGCAGCTTAGTAAGTTATTGAGCACTATTTTCTCAGGAGATCTATGGGTTTAAAAGATTATTCTACTTTCCCATCCCTCAGCAGTGACAGACACTAGTGTGTTCATTAAAGTTTGGCAAGTCTGCATAGCATATGTGTGCTTTTCACTTTACTGATTGTACAGTAGAGGCTTTTGGTTTAATCCTACTTTTCAAAATCCATAAGCATATAGTAAAAAAAAAAAAAATATTCTGTTATAGGATCCATTAACATCATGTTACACAGTTCCTGTTGTGGCTCTTTGTGATATTTCTTAAATACTGGTAAGTAGTCTCACCTCAGCTACCAGCAAAAAGACTAGCATTGTGTTAAGGATGACATTTGTGGAAACTGTTAGAGGAAAACTGCAATGACAGCTCATTTGTGGCTGCATTCTTAATAGGCAAGGATTTTCCAACACATACTTGAAGCTTTTGTGCTCTGCTTAGTAACAACTTCTGCCAGATCAGTGTGTGGAGGGGTATGTGCCCCAAACCCCCCACTCTTGGTTAAAAGAGTACTCAGGAAATAATATCAACAGTCAGCAACAGGTCATGGGCTAACTCCTTTCCCATGCCTTCTCAAAGTCTACTTCTTCAGGTTTGAAAGAGGGGACAAAGATGATAAATGTTGGATTCTTTATTGTGATAATTCAGAAATCCCAAGGTATTCATTGTGAATGCTGTTTGAGGAAAGATTGCAACATCTCACTCAGCATGTAGAATTGGGAGCAGACTGGAACAGAGATTTTCACTAAGTCTTCATCACCTCACATTCTCCCAGCTGTGAGCTATGGTAGTAAGCAATGTAAGTCTGGACCTTGTGGGCAAAAGCATCCTACGTGCTGCATCGTGACAACTGAGACAGTGAAGTCTCTTTTGCAAGGAGCTTGAAAGGGATGCCACATTACATTGAGTCCGATGTGACACAGTCCATTTTAGCTGGAGAAACTGAAGTCCTCCTTCTTCCCTCCCTGCCACCGACCTGTCACACCCACAAATGTCAAAGGGTTTGGGGTATTCTAGTAGAGGTTATGGTACTAATTTTTTTTTTTTTGCTTGAAGATATCATGGTAGCTTGGCATGCTTGATATTCAGGTTTTGGAGAAATGATAAGAGAATATGTTGATCAGAACAATGGAAATGTCTCATATAATGGCAGTTATCCAAGTAAGGTAAATAGATCAATGCTGTTTTCTAGCTCTTTAACTTATTTTAACAATTTTCCTGGAAGCAGGAAAGTTGCTGCTTAACAAAGGAAGCATTTCCTAAGTGGTCAGTAGAGCTAATTTTCTATTTTTTTCTTCTCTCAATAAGCAAATAACTGCTAGAAAACAAAGTGACTAAAACTGACAGGTTTTATTTTCTCATTTGAATAGTCTTTTCTAGATTCTTTATGGACTATCAGAGATTGCTGGAAGGAGATCTTCTGGTTATTCAAACCTAAAACTGTGTTAGTAACAGATAATTATAAAGAACCAAGAGGGCTATGTAAGGAAATCTGTGCAGTGAATTTTGATTGCAAGGAAATATTAACTGCCTAGACTTGGATTTGACTAGTCTTGCCTAGGGTCACTGTCAGTAGGAACTGTAATGAGCAAGTTTGCTCCAGCAAAAGCCAGAAAAATATGGATTTACATTTATGCTTTTCCAACACCAGTCATTAAGAGAAAGAAATGAGCCTCACACTCTGATAATTTGGTGAGCCTTCACCACAGATTTAAATGGATACTAAAGTGAGTTTGCAGAGCTTATTGTTTGTTTAGTGCTAGAGGTGTTCATGGCACATTATGGACATGTAAGAAGATGAGGTCCTTGCCCTAAGGATCTTGCATCTAAGTTAGATAGCAACAGATAATAAATACAGACCCTGATAGTGAATGAGCAAAAAGGAAGGACAGGATGACAGATAAGAAGAGGGGATAGTGCCCTCAGGAGAACATTCTTTTTATAGAGGAACTTTTTTTAGTGGAGGGATGTGTGTGTGGCTGTGGGTCTTTCACATATTTCTTGCTGGTTTGTTAGCTGATTTTGCTTACCTTTTTATTTTAGGCTTTTAAAAGGTTCAGATCTGAGTATCAAATAGATCATAATGCCAGTACAATGTAGAGTTAAATTATTTTTTGAAATATACATATTTAGGGGCAGAAGCACAAGACAAAATCAGAAGTCCTTCAGGAGGAAAAAAAGAAAAAATCTTTTATTCATATACCTAAATTCCTTTTTCCTACTGAAAATGCAGAAACGTCAAGACTCTTTTTCTGTTTGGGATATTTTATAAATTCTTTGAGCTACAGAGAGGGGATCTTGTGTCTTAGTTGCAATGAAATTCCTCTCCTTAATCCCTTTTCAGTTATCTGGCATCTTATGTTTGCAACTTTTTAAAAGAAGAAAAGGAAAACTAAGTTTTAGTTAGCTTGTGGAACAACAGACTAAATCAGTATTAATCAAATTTGTTATTAAAATTTAAGGTTGGCTGTGAAAGGAAAGTACATGAAAATAATGTCTAACACAGCTGGTCAATTGTAAGGAATGCTCTGATATGGAAGCTGAAAGACCAGTTCAAAAGCAGCGAAGGTCCTGTGTCCTGCCTAGGACTTGTCCTGTGCCCAGCAGGAACTTCAGGAGCACAAGCTGCTTCCACCAAGCTTGCATGCTTCTGTCATATCAGCAGAGGCAGGCTCAACCCTGGGTGGGAAAGAGGGGATGGCAGCTGCACAAGTGCCTGCTGTCTCTGCCTGGTGGAAGGTCTCTTCCCCCTTCAATAACTCTGCCTTGTCACAGAGCACTTGAGCATCAACCTCATTGCCATCCCTTGCTGAGGCAATGTAGGCCTCTGCAGGAAAAGAATCACCGGAATGTTTTACAGGTTTCAAACTTATTCTTTCAAGAGTTTGTGACATATTTCAACTATTACTTGTGGTTTTGTTACTGTATGCTGCAATAAGTCCTTAACCAATATTTTTCCATGTAGTTTTTATGATGGCTATCTGCAGGCTCGGGAGTTAACAATGCCTTGACAAATGTCACGAAAGCTGTCTTTGTAGAGGTAGAATCGCAGGCTCAGGCCAAAGATACACAGTCTGAGTTTTGGAATAATGCAGGCTCTAAAATTTATCATTATCTGAAATATAGTATAGTACTTAACAAAAAAAAAAACTCCCTCCAAGTTATTCACCTTCCACTCTTAATTTTAAAATTGATAGTGATAGAAAGAGTCCAACAGTAGATTTATTAAATTATTTGATCATAAATTTCCAACAATTTTGGTTAATTGACTTTCTACTTTAAATTCCAACTAATTTCTAATCTGAATTTATCTATTTTCAGCTTTAAATACAAGCTGAATGAATTGCTTATTCTTTACCATAAGTTTGTCAGATACATTTAACAAGTGCATATCAAGACATATGCAAGAATTTGTACTACTGAACGGATTCATAGTAATGAAAATAAGGTAAATGGGCAAAGTTGCTAAATTCTATCATGTTGACTAGTAAGAGGAGAGTACTAAAACTGACTGCAAAACCTTGCAGACAAGGCTCAGACTCCTGAACCATGTGCTGATCTATCAACCAAAGGGAGTGCAAAGCAATGTATGTGATAGGGGGGAAATAAAACCAAAGCTTCATACATAAATACAGATCCTAAAGAGACTTTTTTTCTCAGGAAAGAGATCTTGAACTGACCAGGAAAATAATCTGAAAAAAATTTACTCCGTTTGACAAGTCAAAACAGCAAAATCAATGCTAGATTTTCAGGAGAAGAAACTTGGAACAAAATGTAATTATTATGCTGGTATATCTATGGTGTTCCACATCTTGAAACTGTGTCATTTATGTCACCCTTCTCAAAAGGATATAGCAGATAGAGGAAAGCAGGGAAAAAAGCAATTCATATCACAGAACAGCAACTGGCTTTCTTAAAAGCAGAAGTTACAAAGCTCAAGAATCTTTATTCTGCAAAAAGATGCTGAAGGTCTTTAAAAGCATGACTATCACAGCAAACTTGGAACAAGTAACAGACACTACTCAGAGAAAGTGAACAGCTGGCAGCCAATAGCTCACTCTGAAGCATTAAGTTTAAAAAAAAGGAAAAGACAGTATCAAAGATTTTGTGAACTTCTGTGGGACTCTGCCATGTGATCCCATTGAGAAGTTGCAACCTGGCAGAAGTAAGAAAATGAAGGTGGGCAATTGCTGTAGCACTGGCAGAGGTAGAGAGGAAAAGGGAGTTTATTTCCTCCTGGCATAAGGGGAGTGGGGCATTTGCTATCAGTAGAAGATGCTTTGGGCTGACTGCAATGCAGAGGGACCTGGCAGGATGAAGGGGAAGGAATAGGTTACTGCTGTGATTGGAGACAACTTAAAATCCAATTTTGTATTACGTGAAGTCCACCACATATTGTTCCACCCAGACTGGACAATGAGTTTGATGACAATATGTTTATTGTGGAAAAGTGCTACATGCTCCTCTGAATGGTTTCTCATCTATATATATATATACACACATATGTATTTAAAATATATTTTTTTTCTTCTGTGAGAAGACCATTCATCTAGTTGTTAGCCTGTAAATTGAAGATGGGCCTGAATTTTCTCCAAGGTAGAGAATAGTAGTAACCCAACTTTCAAAACTAAACTTCCTCATTCTGGTGTTGCTAAACTATACAAGAAATTTAATGATGTCTTTGGGCTGACCACACGGACAAAATGACACACTAGCTAAAACTGATTCATTTCATATTTGGAAGGCCACTTTCAGAAATCAAGGTCAAGATCAAAAGTTTACCTTTTTCTTTGGGAAGAGAGCAGAATGAGTGGATTTGGAAAATGTTGCAGAAGGATTGCCAGCAGGATTTAATACAGTGTCAAAAAGAAGGGATAAGAAGAGAAGAAAAAAAAATGACTCATGCTTACTCTCTTATCTGACATATCCTGCAATCTCAGTCCGCTCCAAGGGGTGTGCGCTTCCTCCTGATAACTTCTCTTTCAAAGGACATATCCTACCATCTGATTATAGGTTAGTTCTAAAGTAAGTGACTTAATTAAAGCAATGCAGTGGTAGAAATAAAGAGCTGATGTTAATGGGATTCTTTCACACTTCTGATTTGGGATGAGAATTGCTCCCTGTAGCAGGGACCACATGGGGCAATATGCAAAGGCTTTCTAAGGTGATGTAAATCCATACAAACACAGATGATTCCAGAAGCATGTTGTACTATAAGGAAAACTTTTCTCTAGCCTGTGTTTCTCTGTGTCTGCCTAGTACACTTTTTCTGGGTTTGCCAGATGTAGTAAACATACTGACTTTGGAATGGGGGTTATTGCTGGTGTGTGAACAAAACAAGAACATCTGCACATCATATCTCCTGCACACCTAAGTCAGTAGCTGCAAAGAACATGTGAAAACACAAGATACTATTGTCTGCCATTTTAGTTGAGGAGAGATGTGTGGGTGAGAGAATAGATGTGTACTATTTCTGTTTCATGTTGCTTCTGTCTGTCCAACACAGTATAATCAGTGCTATGCTACTTGTAGTGGGGATTGTTTCCTGACAGGTAGAGTCAATCTTTCTTCCTCTTCTTCCTTCGCCCAGCTTTGTACTCCCCAGCCTTGTAAAATGTCCAGGGTAGCTTGTACCACACCACATGAGTTATGATTAAAACCAGGAGGGGAATGATGTGACTAACAAGCTTTTAATTGTGGAACCATCAAGTAGTCCTACAAGAGATTTAGATTATGTGCTATAATGACAATGAGTTTGATACGTAAATTACACTGTTTCTCTAGATCTTGTCCTTAATAAAGCTATGGTCTCTCCCCAGAGATTGAAGTCTGTAATTTAATGAATACTTGGCATGCTTCTTGGGGCAATACACAAGACTGGAAAATGTATTGCATTTTAATATAATACAAGGGAATATGGACATTGTAATCTGGCATTACATGTTGTTGACAATTAGCAACCTCATTTAATTTACATAATAAAAGCATGCCAAATGACTTTGAAATAGCAGTGCTTTCTGTGCAAATGACTAGATAGTAGGTTTTTTACAGAAATGACCTAACTACTTATGAAAACACTCTTATAAGGATATTTACCGATAACACTTGCATTGCATAAAGTTGTACATCATTATTTTCTTACATTTATCACTTCTCTGTTGATGTATAAAAAGAAGTGTTTAATTTTGAGAGAAAAGTCAGGAGATAATTATATTAAACTACCAATTCTGCACTTTATTATTATTCTTTGTTATTCTTGCTGTGTTTATATCATCTGAAAAATGAAGAGAGATTGGATTCTGAGGGTTGCCATGCTGGCAAAATTTATTGCTGTAAGTGATCTGGTATTTCTCAATCTTTGACACGGGCCAGAAGGAGAATTTTACAGTGCAAAAATTAGGTATTGAATACTATGTAAAATGTTTGGGCTTTTTTTTTTTTTTTAGGGGTGATATTTTTGTTTGTTGGGGTTTTTTAATATATACTTTGAAACATTTATACTTCTCTATAGAGTATACATTCACCTATTTGCTGCACTGCAGTGTGGAAGAGGGTAGCCCTAGCCAGTCTGTTCTCTGATGAATTACAGGACCAGGCCAAGGAACTCACATGGCTTTAATTCAGCTCTGTGGACAAAGTTGCAGAGATCTTGTTAGGGTTTTTTATTTATTTGTTTAAGCTATTGACATGATACTCACTAGCTTGAGCAATAACAATTTGAAGCAAACTTTGCTGAGGGTGAATGTCTTTCCTTTAAGCTTGTTATAATATTTGCTTTTATTAATCTTGTCACTTAGCTTCTCACCATTAACTTCACTCATATCAATACCTACAAAGAATAGTGATCTAGGGGGCATTATTACCCAATATATCAAAGACTCCATCACATCCTTTTGTTGTTTTTTTGTTGGTTTTTTTTCTGTTCCAAATATTCCTCTTTTCATTGTTCTTCCCAGTTTACATTTTAAAAGTAATTTTATTCTAAGAAAGTGCACTTGTCGACTAAAGCACAGCTATTTTTCTGAGAAAATTAAAAAGGAATCATTGACATTTTTCCTGTACAAAGGCCTCATTACACCTGCTCTGTGAATACTTTGAAGGCATTTTTTGGTACTGTGTAATTTTTTCTGTGCATTTAAATTGTTAATGCTGAAATTATTATCCCTAGAAAATCACTGTGGGCTAGCAAGCCCAGATTTTATTGTGCTATGGTGTATGCAAATCTAGGCTTAGTTTTATAGCAGGCATTATGTCCAGTGTCTGCAAAATCCATTAACTATTAAAAATAAGGCTTGTAATAAACATCTTAGGTTATTTCAATAAAAGAATATTTGCAGGAAACTATATGTTACAATATCTTTCTGCTGCTTAAGGTGTGTTGTTGCTCAGCAACAGCATCTATTTGGACTATAGAATTAGATGGTAAATTAAAGGATTCAAAGGAATTAAACAGTTGTTTTCATGCCAATAAGTGAATCATACTAGATTAGTCTTTAAAAGTACCCCAAAGGATGCTGTATGTGAATGCACCTTCAAAAGTTGAAAACTTAAGCACAGGAACAACACATGTAATATAAAAAAGACAAAAGATTATTCTAGTGATTAGATCTATAAATCTTGCCTTATTGTGGCAGACCTGACTGACAACAAACACAAGTGTAGTGCTCCATACTATTTCAGAAAACCCTTTGGCAATATTCTCATAAAGATTGCTAAATCTGATCTTTATGTTTTTAGAAATTAATACAGCATTAATAGCATAGTAATAGTTATTAACAAGGCCATGGAAATTTATTTTATATTTAAAAATTATGAATTGAACTTGAAACATAACTTTAAGAGTTATTTTTGATATCTGCTCTCTTAAAAACCCTGGCAGAGTAAAGTAGTGGTTATGGATATATTAATTTACTCTAATGTTCAGAATATTGGGTGTTACTAATAATTTTGCCTCCTATGCACAACGGCACTGAGCATACAAAAGATTGAAAATATGATTCACACCCCAAAAGACTTGCAATCTAAGCACATTTCAGGGCTGCAGAAATTGGATGAAAAATAAAAATAGCTTTAGCATCTGTTTTTCAGTGATCTATCACTGAGTTCTGAAAGCTGAAATAACACAATGTGTGCACACTTCCCTGTTTTTCTTTACACATGTTAACTTAGATATTTGCATGTCTGCTTGTTCAAAAAAATATCTATACTATGAAATATCTGGTTAAGATCGGTTTCCAAGAATTGAAAAACTATATCTCTCATGTTTAAGAGACTAATAAATTCAATAACTGAATGTTTTTGGTTTTATGTGAAGAACATAATGTATTTTGATTAAAAACTAGGGAAGGATTATCTGGTTAATACCTTAATATTTTTGGGAGGTTAGAGGACAAGTGAATCATATTTCATTCTACTGGAATTACTTATGGAGTTGATGATGGAGAGGCAGTAGATGCTAGAGATTATGACCATCAGAAATTTAGTAACTTTTGATAGACAATACAGCTAGCTTACATGAATATCTAAAGTAAAATTAATATTTTTAGCATGGATTTGAATTTTTATTAGCTTAAGTTAATGAGATGAAAGGAATCTTAACAGCACTGCACACTATTATATAAAAATTATTAAATCTCTAATAGTCATGTAAAAAGGCAGAATTTTCTGAAAAAAAAAAATCTCTTTATTTGGGTAAAAAGAAGGCTATGTAATCATATAATGCAGAAACACTTCAAACTTTAAAATTATTTCTGAAGGATATTTAGTAGTCAAGATAGATGTGCTCTATTATTCAGGCTCAAATAATATACAGTAAGGTGGTTACCAGTATTTCCTAAAGATAATCTCCATAATCTAGGTACTTCCAATTCTTTCATAGCAATACAAAGGAAAAAGAATATTGGATGCTAAAGTAGATACTAAGAAGGTTGGCATTATGAATAACAACCATCAAGGATTTATGAAAAATATAGTCTGTCAAACTACCTGGATGATGTTTTTTTTAGGTGGTTATTCTGCTTGACAAAAGTAATATTGATGTATTAGGCTTAGATTTATATGAGCAATTGACCTTGTGCTACAATGTATTTTGTTTAAGGAAGCTGATTGATTCCGAATCAACCTGGCATATAATCAGTAGATTAAAAGCTGTCTGACTGACAGGTCGTAAAACAAAATTGTTAATGGAATAATAAGGCAGGGCATTGTTATTGAGATTGTGCAGTTAGAGCTTTCTATAAAATTTTCTTATTAGCTATGCTGAACTGACAAAAAAGTAGAAGGTATGTAAAAAATGCAGTAGTAATTTATCTGATCTGCTTATTTGGAAAGAGGACTACGAGCAAGCAATTAATACTTATGCCAAGCAAAGCTATGTCTCAGTGACCAAAAAATGGAGGCCATTAGTAGCACGACTGGCTGTTCTGAGACACAGTGGCTCTGTGGGGTTCTTGGTATTGACTTGGCTGACAAGCACCATTCTAGCCCGTGGCTGATATAACAAAACTTACAGATTTATATGTATTTGAAGAGGGATGCAGAAGGTTGTATCCTGCGTGTATTTGGAGAGAACATCACCAATGGGTACAGGACACAGATTTTAATGTAAAGTGTGGAAAAACTCAAGGATTTTCTTGTAAATACATCTGTTCAGAAGCACAATAATAATGATTTCCAAACCACATAGCCCATGGACAGTGCTGTGGAGTACATCAGTGCAGTTCTCTTACAGCAGCAGCATCAAATTGGAGCTCTTTGTGACCTTGAAACCATAGAAGTGAACATTGTTTATTTAGTTGTTTACTTGTATTTAAAATTTGTTATGCTGTTATTGAATTTAACTGTAATTTTTGGTTGGAATAAGTAGATATTTTAGTGTATACTTTTAAGAAGTATTCATTCAGATGCAACTGAAACCTGTTTTTTGTCGAAAGAAACTTACACAGAGCAATGCTGGCTGAAACTCAGCCAAAACTTTCTTTTTTAAACTCTACTAAAATCTAAATATTCTTTAATAATTTTTCTAGATTATAGAATTTTAATTTGCATAGACTATATCAGTAACACTTTGAGAGTTCTGAGAGTAATGTGATTTTATTTTCAACACTAATTTTATTTTGGCCAGACCAAGGAAAAACTAATATATAGCTTAGAAATAAACAGCCTTTTCTTCCCTTATAATAGTCATAAAACAACCTTAAAGTTCTCTTGAGACATCCTCTAGATCTTAGTGTGAGGCAAAACATTTGTTTTCCAGGCTGCATCTGTTCCAGTTGAACAGATAGAGGAGAGTCAATTATGCCTTGATTTGGTAAATATTATTGCAGTTTTTAACCTTTTGATAGTGCCTACTGTTCATGAGCACCATGGAATCCATACAATAACACTTTTTGTGCTAGAGAAAAAAAGAAATGTATGATGTTCGATATATATATATATATATATATATATATATTTGAGCTTAGTTGGATTTTAGTAGATAGCAGTAACAATCATGAGAGGTACTATTCAGTAAAGGATGGAACTATATTACTTGCTTAATATCAATATTGTGGGTAATATTAACATATCAAGGAGGAATAGCTTTCAATCTCATTTCAAAGCATCGTGTACCATTTCTCAAGACAGCCCATGAACCTCTGCAGGTAAATTCTGAATCCATCTGACACAAGAGGAAAGAATCCATAACTTCTTTTGATCTTTGATTATGTGTTTTAAGTATCCTCTGTTTTAACCTTTTGTATAACTCTGTGTTGCTGTAATAGACAGAAGACCTACCAAGGTACCGTCACATTATTGATCTTTTAAGTTCTTTTGTTGTTTTGGGAGAGGTAGCAGTGCTGAGATACACAGGTCCAGACATATGCAAGCAAAGCTGATGCTGTTCTCAAAATTTTGCTACTAAGAAAGTAAACTATTCCTGTGCAACAAATTTTTTGTCAAGTGTCTGTTGCTTAAAATAACCACTAGTAAACTTAACCCATCACTCCTAATCTAAGCAAGCCACAGCACTAGGGAGTGAATATGGCATGAAAGTGACACTTCAGGTTTAAAAGGTTGATGTATTCATTCTAGTGCTGTCCTACATAGACAACAGAGTAAATTAATCTCAGGTGTAACTCAGATAGGAAGACACTGGAGAGAAAATTTGGCCTATTGTATCCAACAGTCTGACCTATTGTCTTCAGTAGTCTATAGTTTTTCTTTTATAAGATGTCTTTTAGCACAGACTGAATTTGGAAAGGTGAGTTTTCTTTGACAAGGTGCTGGAGCTTTTAAATTGCATTGTTCTGCAACAGTGAAAATTTTATCTGTTTAATTTAGCCTCCATTTCTATGCACATGAATCTTTTGTGAAGTTGTTCCTGTAAGCATCATAGTTAAGTATCCACTGAATAATTTGTATACTCAAGAGTCTGTTTGCAAAGTGCTCAGCTTTTTGCTATATTTCATATATTGGTGGGATGTGATTGACAGACATGGTTGAATACTTAAGATTCTGTCCTCTGACTGAATAGTTACAGCATTGAATTTTTTTAATGGAAAAGCGAGTGAAAAGTGAACACTGACTATCACTGAGCATGAATGCCACACTTCACTTGCAAAGCAATCATTTTCATGGCTACCTGCCATCCCCAGATGCTTTTTCAGAAAAGCTGTTGCTGATTTAACTCCCTTCACTAAATATCTGTTGATCTGTTGATGCAGTGTTCTATAACAGAGGGAGACAATGGGGGTTGCCCAATATCAGATTTTTACCACTGATTACAGGAATACATGGACTTTTCAAAGCAATATTGTATCAAATTTTCTTCTACTTAATTGTGTGTGTGTGCCCATATGTATGGCATGAGGACAGACCACAGTTGTTCTAAATATTGGATGGAAATGGAAAAAAATCTCTTTTTAATTTCTTAGTGGTTGGAGCAAAATGTGCAGACTTTGGTGTGTTCCACTATTGAGCTATCTGCTTTTTATTTATTTCTTTTATGCAATACCAAAAAGAGATGTTAGATTGCCAACCAGTAAATATAGCAAAGTGTAACATAAGAATAAATTGCTAAGTGTTCAATTTATCCTATTACCTGTGGTTCTTCAAAAGCAACCTTTTTCATCTTTTAAATATTAACCTCTTAAATATTGACCGTGCCATGTAGTTCTGTGATAAGCACACACCTATCTTGTCGAAGGATTTAGTTTTTCTTACTGTATCCTGTAATTTCTAATTCTAAAGATAGCCAATGATGAGCTGGTGTGGAGTACAACCTTTTATTTCAACTGAATCTGTCTTACAGAGATATGGTGCTTCCCACCCCTTCCCTGTCCCTGTCTTTACTGTCTGAATTTCCAGTAGCCCCAGCTGGCAGTTCCTGAAGGGTGTATCAAGTGATACCCAGCTAAAGCATCCAGACAGCAACAGTAGAAGTATTCATACATATAAACATAAAGATATGAGCCTGAAAATCATAGCATCATAGAATCATAAAGGTTGGAAAAGACTTCTAAGATCATCAAGTCCAACCATCAACCCAACAAAAAACCCCAATTCCTCCATATATAAGCATATGCAGGTTAGTTTTAAACAAGTCACTGCCCACCAAGAGCTTGTCACAGCACAGGCTAGCAGGGTGGCAGCCACAGCACCCAGGCTCTCCAGCAGCTGCTGCAGAGGGGAGCTCTGGGCTGTTGCAGTTACTCCAAGTATGCTGTAAAAGATGATGGTTTACTCAGGAGGAAGCACTCTTTTTAACTTGCATATTTGTGATCCATAAAGTTAATGTTTCAAGTTTTAGGCTTAGATTACAGTACGGAGGCTACACATTGAATGAAAATAGCTACTGGAAGACAGCTGCTGGTACCTTGCTTAAATCTTCTGGGAGCATCATGTCTATGCAGCCCTTTAACTTTCCTTTGAAATAAAGGTCAAGTATATAGTTTGCTTTCAGCTAGTCAGAAGACTCTGCATGCACACCTGAAGCTATGCTCATTTGTTAGAAGCATTTTTAGAGTACTTTGAAATTAAACTACGGCATAAGTGATTTGTTAGAAGCATTTACTGTCCTTAGTTGTTCTCTCTTCAAAGGTAGTGGGTCCTTTGATGTCATGTGTGACTTCTGATGTTATTGTTTATACCATAAATGATCACAAGTAAAGCATCTGAAGATGAAACTTCATTTTCAATAAAGAAGTCCTACTGTACTGTAGTTTAATTTTCTACATGTGCCAGTAGCTACTTGAAAGTCAATTTTGTAGCAGAAGGTGAAAAAAGCCTATAGTAAAAATCAGTTATGATCATGGCTTAGAGATCTTCCTTCTCACCCCAGGTTACAGGCACTTTTTACATTGGTTCATGAGCCATCACTAAATGACTAATCATTAAATGGAGAGATATCATTTTTACTCTGTTAATAAATCAGCAGAAACACATTGAGTATGTCTTTTCTGGAAAAAAGACCAAGACCAATCATATATTAATTTTAAAATGGACTGCTCTATTACACTTAGTTCCTCAGTCAGGATCTGACTTTATATGACACTTTGAACTCCACTGGACTCAGTCTGTGCCTGTTTACAGAACGTAAAATGCATTGCAAAATCTTCCTTAGCAAGATACATATTAGCTGGGTACCGCATTAAATCAGGTTTTCCTATTCAGGTTTTCCTATTCAAGTTTTCCTGGTAAGAAAAGACAAAAGATATTTCTCTGTCTATACACATGAGACAGGAGTAAATAGATTTCAATTACAGAGTTTAAGTCTAGAGCCAAACTTTTTCTCAGCAGG
>NW_010303088.1:82200-98514 GCF_000700745.2 Antrostomus carolinensis
GTTTCAAGTCTCAGGATAATTGGAGTGGTGTAGTGATGGCCTTCAACTAGAACGCTCTCTTGTGATTAAGCTATATGAAAAGAAACATGTAAATTTTGCAAAGCAGTAACCGAGTGATGGAAGAGGCTCAAGTGATGTATAGAACCGTACTTTGGATTCTGCATGAATTATGACTTCGACTGACTGTATGATCAAATAATAATCCTTTTTCTTTCTGATGAGAGTCCTTCCTCATTCATTGCACAAGATTTCCTGATAACCACTTGGTAGGAAGCTGTAAGAATTTTATCATCATAGTTCAAAATATGACCAAGTGCTTTATTTCCTGTAAATCCTGTTGTGATATCAGGATTCATTATTTAATTAATTCTTATGCTTTTTGCTATCATATTGATCATGGTTGTATCTGAGTGATCCAAAATAGTCAATAATTACCCCTGCAGAAGTGAACTGTGCTGGGAAAAAAGATAATTAAGAGATTTACAATTGCTTGCTAAGGTGGACAAACCCTGATCTTTGTACATGCAAACTATAGTTTGATTGGCATGGTTTAAAATATGAGCAGAACTGAATGAAACTTACTTTCTGTTCCAAAGAAAACATTGACATTTGAAAAACAGTTGTCATTCTACTTTAGAATGGAATATAGATTTATTTATTAAAATAAATAAAAATCTAGCATCAAAAGAAATTTTGTATTAATAAAATGTTCTGGAAAATTATCCTGTTGGGTTTTCCAAAAGGCAAAGGGATCAGCCAGCTTCCCCAGCTCTGGGAAGCTCCTTGAGTTGCCTTGCCTCCCATCATCAGAGTTGGAGAGCCTGTGAGTTGTCAGAGATTGTGCTGCAGCTGGAGGTTCCTGGTTTCACCAGCCTGGTTTTGGTGGTAGAACCCTGGCCTCATATGGGGCTATCCCTGCCCCATTGCTGCCCTCAGATAGGCACCAACAGCATGCTCAGGAGCCAGGATCTTCCTGGTTAGCCAGGCTAGGAGCTTGCTGAATTTCTCCTCAGCTCTTGCCCTGCTCTTCCTCATGGGTTTCTTTTCTTTGGAAACCAAGGTATTCAGGAGATGTGGAAAGTAGGTCCTGACCCGGGCCTGATCTGGTGTCCCCAGCTCCTGATCCCTGTGTTTAGACATAGCTTGAGGGTTTCTTGCTGTATTTCACTGGCTCTAGAGGTGCGCATAACGGTGAACCTAACCCTAAGCATTCCTGGATATAGAGCTTTCTCAGACAATCCATAAAATTATATCAAAGTGAAACAACAACAAAAAAAAAATCTGGAATATTATGGTGTACTACTGATTTCTTTTACAGAATAAATTCTGTGAAAATTTAAAGAGATATTTTAGCATATTACATGTCAGTATTTCCACAGGCTTCACTAAGATGTCTCTTACTGTCTAAGCATGAGATAAGAAGTAATGATACTGTATATTGCTTCAAAGAATGGACATTCCAGCTGTGATTCAAATGTCTGCTGTGAAAAGGAGCAGAGAATCAACCACACACTGAAGTGAGGCAGGAGGCAAATGCATTGGGAACACTACTAGTGTAAGCTGATGGGCATTTCTGCTAACTGTAAACTGTTTTTCAAGTACTGGTACAATTACCAAGAAGAAATCAAGGGTAAATTTGGTGTCTGTGGAGGGGAACATTCATCACTTGAGCTCTTATAAAATATTTAAATACCCTTAGTTTTTATCTCCAGTTTTAATTCCCCATAAAATACATTCTATCAGTAATTACATGCCAAATATTCAGATGCCTTAGCCTTGTGTTTTCTATTAAGTTTTTATTTCTGTCAATTTGTATTTTAGATTGCAAATCAAGAAGCTTACAAGATAGTTTTGATTAATTTTGGGCACAACATAGCTTCATTTCTTTTTTATGTTTTGATGGTAATTTACCATGGCATAAAATTGCTTTGCATTAAACTATACTCATGAATCAAGAGTCTTTTTCATTAACAAGATCCATTTAAAGACTAAGCCCACCTACAAATCAACTATTTTGTGTCAGTTTTGGTAATTATTGTTTAGCAAGAACTGGTACAATGGCACCATGAATTATTTCAGTTCATAGATGATTTAGATAAATAAAATGAAAATATTAATACAACTGGTACTGTACTAAATTACCGGCAGAGGCCATGGTTTAGGGTCTGTTATTCTCCAAAGCAGAAAAAAAGAGCTTCAGTTTATGCTGCTTTAGATTGCAGCAATATTTCTTAAAAAGAGCTCTATCCATTAAGAAATAATCCAGGACTACCTTAACTCTCTATCTAGGAAGTAAAGAAATATCTAATGATCGGAGCCCCAAGGTGCTTTAACTCCTATTTAAGTGGGTTTTAAAAATAAATATGTATTAAATATTTATTAAATATATATGTATGTATCTGTATATATGTATATATACATAAAATGTTAAAAGAAGCATTTTCTTGCTCATAAAGATGTTTAGAAAGGCTGGCACATTAAAAGGAGATCAGGTAGCATCCATTGACTTAATGACAACTGTAATGTATCTGTAACACAACATCTGAACAGCCTTGTTGAGCTTATTTCAGTTTATTTCTGTGTCAAAGATATTTTTGTACTATATTCAACAGTTGTGTATTATTTACAGTAGTTCACTATGTCACATAATTATAAATAACAAAATTACCACATTAGTCCTCTTGTAATTTACAAAATTTGTGTCTCTCTTTGTCTCCATGATTTCAGCAGATGCAGTCAATATAAAAAATTAAATCATCTGAAAGTATGGATGAAAAGCAGACAGTAATTTTTTGGCTTTCACCAAATATCTGAAAATTAGTGTCTGAGGCAGTGGAAATGCTATTTTTATTCTTCTCCTTCTTGCAAACTTTGTAGTTTTTCACCATCCATCTCTTAAGTTGCTCTAATGTATTAATGAGTATACATATGAATCATTTGAAATTGGATCATTCAGAGCATATATGGCAAAATTCTGACAAGATAATTAACCACTTAAAGTGGTTAATAAAACATGTATCTGACAAGCAAATCAAGTCAACTCATCCCCTTGCCTAGGTAAAAGCTATTCAGCACAAATTCTAAAAATTTGAGGAAACCCTCAAAAAACAAAACGATCTCTCTGCCACCTCACTGTAAAATTAGATTCTGGAAGTGTATGACAATTAGCTATAATGAATGTTCTGCCAAAGCCTAATAAAGAGCTGTGGGTTTTTTTCCCTGACAATGTTTAACTGCAGTTAAACATGTCAAGTTGACATTTGCCTGCAATTACCATGGAGCCATATCGAGATCTTCACTCTCTAAAGAGAATTTGAATGACTATAGCAGCTTCTAGGATAATATGTATTGTTTTCATTAATTTTTGTAGTGCTTTCTGCTGTTGGCAACTCATGACTGGAACCCAGCTCTCGTAGTGTCTTCTGGCTTGCTGTGGGAGATTGCTTAACTTTCTGCAAAATAAATAAATAAATAATAAAACCCCCCAAAGTCCTGAATGAAATTTCAAACATTAAATAATAATGTGTTTTAAGGCCTGGTCCTAGTTTTATTCAGTTATTATGCTATGTCCTTTGTTGCAGTATGACCTAATAAACTGTATGGGTATCTAAATACTGATATAAACCACACAAAGACTCTAAATCTGTGCATATTCTGACCATAACTAAACTCAAGACTGATGTCATACTCTCAGGTTATGAGAAAGATGTGGGGAGAGAGCAACACAGTTAGAAAAGTTGTATTTTGTCTTCTGTTCAGGCATGCTCAGAATTTTGAATCATGGAAACAACTTTTTAATTTACTGAAAAGTCAGACTACCTCTGTGGTAAAACTTGTTCAGCCCTTGTAATGTATGACAATAGTTGTTTACAGAATCACAGAATGTTAGGGATTGGAAGAGACCTCGAAAGATCATCTAGTCCTGTCCCCCTGCTGGAGCAGGAACACCTAAATGAGATTACACAGGAAGGTGTCCAGGCAGGTTTTGAATGTCTGCAGGGAATCAAAACTCCACAACCTCCCTGGGCAGCCTGTTCCAGTGCTCTGTCACTCCTACCATAGACAAGTTTCTTCTCAAGTTTAAGCGGAACCTCCTGTGTTCCAGCTTACACCCATTACTCCTTGTCCTATCATTGGTTGTCACCGAGAAGAGCCTGGCTCCATCCTCATGACATTTGCCCTTAACATAGTTGTAAACATTAATTAGGTCTCCCCTCAGTCTCCTCTTTTCCAAGCTAAAGAGACCCAGCTCCCTCAGCCTTTCCTCAGAAGGGAGATGCTCCACTCCCTTAATCATCTTGGTGGCTCTGTGCTGGACTCTCTCAAGCAGTTCCCTGTCCTTCTTGAACTCAGGGGCCCAGAACTGGACACAACACTGTTTAATCTGAAAATATAATTAATAACGCTAGTGGAATATCACTGTCCAAGGAAACTTTTAGTATTAGATTTGTATTAAAAAGAAAAAATGCCTTGAACTTTCCTAATAGGTGATTGTCCCTAGTGCTTATCCATAATTTGACAATTCTCTTTGAAGGGTGAAATACAGGACAAGTGTTTCTAATCAAGGATATTCAGCAGAAATCTAGCAAACTTACTAACAAACTGCAGATACAGAAATGAGCTATGTAATAGGAAGATGATACACACTTGAGTAGGTGAGGGGTTACATGTTTAGAAAGGAAGAAAAACCTGGTGGTACTTATTGCCAATGTGTAGTTATATCACCTGTATTAATATATATGGCATAAATAATTTTAGGAAGTATGCCACCACTCTCCAGCCACGTTTGTTGATTTGGACATCACCAGTAACTTCCTTCCCCTGGTTAGTTAACATAAAACAGCAAAGCTAAATTCCTTCACAATATTTGCTGACCTCTACTTAAGAGAAAATCCAGGCTTTACAGATGCAACCCAATATGTGGTACAATCAACTGGTTTATGTATTGCAAACTGTGCATGATTTGTATTTCTCATTTTCCTAGTTGTAGAAATAGGAAGTAGATCACAGTGATTCTCTAGCTTATTTCAGGAAGTTGTAGATAATACAACAAAGAAGGTGAACTGCTCAGGTTAGTGGTATACAAGCTATACAAGTAACACAGAGAGATACTTCTCATTTTTGAGTAGCACTTTCTGCCCAGTCATCACACACTGAGACACCGACCTTTTTTTCACTAATGAGTTGTGACAATACCCCACTTTGGCCAGATCCTTGAAATGGAACCATCTGCAACTTTTCTTTAAAGCAAGAGTGCCGAAAACCACTAATGACTTTCCAATTACTAAAGGTCTGTCTTATTACAGCACAATGAATAAAGAAACTTTTGAAACAGAGAGGTCAGATTTGCTGGATGAGACATTAAAAGGTCTGGGGAAAAAAAAAAAATAAAAAATAAATCCCCAACCCCTACTTCTCCCTACTTCTTGTATTCTTCTAAGGTGAGATCTTTCCTAAAGTCCTGATCTCAATCTAGCAATTTCCAATAACTTTTTCCCCACCCCCTCCCCGTGCCATGCAGTAGGTTATGTTTCTGCATCCCACTGTTTGAGGGAGACTTTACATCTATGTTTGTCAGTAGGCTCCACTGCTGCAGTCTGGAAGGTTCCCCCCAGCTGATCACACTCAGTGGCTTCCAGGGACAGCTCTGTCTTGTCTTTCCTTCATGCAGTTCTGCAGATTCCACTGCTCTAGAACAAAAGAGTGAGCAGGCAGCTTTTCTTGCTGATGATGAGCGCTTTTTAAAACAAAATGTACAGTAAACTGTAGAAAGTAGAGAGAAGCTTTCATGGAATTTATTACTTCATCTTGACTCTTAAATCTGGATGGAGCTGCACAGAGAAAATGCTGGAGCTACACATGGCTTGGAGTGGAAGTTACCACATCACACAGTGCAAATTCAGTGTATATAGAGCATATTTGTAAAGTATTAATTCTGCAAACACTACAGACCTTTTTTTTACTCAATTAAGAGAAAAATACTTTTATGAGATAGTCATCCTGTGTTTTGGTAAAGGCTGGCTCTTCTGGAAAAGCTATTATGTAGTCATGAATTGTACTGAAATGTGTTTATAAGATCATAAACCAAAGGTATTGGACAACTGTATTGGTAGCAGTTTTTTCTTGACTTTTGAGGACTTGCCTTTGTAGCCTGTGTGACTTCACAAGACTGTACTTATATCTTCCATGCATGGAGATAATAGTTGAGACTTTTTGCATCACATAAATTAATCAAAAAACATTGGTGCATGCAGAGTTTAAAGGTGAGGATGTAAGAAAGGAGGTATTAAAAGACAAAATGACCTGCCTAGAGTGGCATATGAGGCTGGAAACAATAGGTAGGATAAGAATCAATATTTTACATCATATACAACGAAGTTATTTCAGGAGATAAATTCAACTTGGATCTTATTGCTAGCTTAGCAATTTTAGCCATAAGCATGTTTGTTGTTTTCTTTTTCTTTAATCCCCAAGAAATCTGGAATTTCAAAATGTCCAGAATTAATATAGTCTGTCCTTTTAGAGGAATACCTTTACTGGTGAAATCATTCACTTGGTGATGCTGTGTAACTCCAAGTACAAAATGCCAGTGTCATCCCCACTGGCAGAGCCTGTTACAGACCTTTACATTATTCTACCCAACGTGTATATTGTTTATTAGCTCTTGTGGCAAGAGCTGCCTGGGTGTGGATTGTTTATGAGTCATAATGGGCTCCTGGACAACAGTCCACAGAAGGAGATATAATTGAAGTGGAGGAATACAGAAGCAAAACTGATCTTTTGTTTATGTGCCTTCATTGGTGTGGGAATAGGGTCCTTTCATTTGTGTGTGGGGGGGCTGTTTGTCTGTTCTCAAAGCAGGGTCAGTCCAGTGGACCTGAACCAAAGCCTCTCAGATGCATAGATAGAATTAATTTTTTTCTGTCCTAAGAATGAGGGCTGGTTCATTCTTGTCATAGAAAGGAGTGAGAAAGGTAGGGAAAAGGGACCAGACTAGGATCAAAAACTTCTGAGGGGACACTGCAAAGCAGGCTTTATCTCTTGCCTGTGCAGAGAAGGGAGAGGTTGCTGCCTTTTATTTTCCTGCCTTTCCTTACCCACGCAGTGTGAGGCCAACAGTGTGAAACTTTTTTGTTTTGGTTTGGTTTTGTTTAGTTTGGTTTGTTTGGGTTTTTTTTTTAACACAATATAGGCAAAGTGGAAAGAGGAATGATAGTTTTCCTAGCAACTGCCTGATTTTGCTGTATTTAAAGTTAACCCTAAGCAACTTAAATCTGAATGCAGAATAGCAGAAGGTTTAAAATGATGGTATGCCATAAACATGGTGTGCTTTATGTGTTATATATACAAAGATGTGTACATATGTTGATTTTTAATTAAACCCCACCCCCGGATTTTCAAAGTTTTAATTTAGTGTGCAACAAAATGTTATGATAGTTTAATTCTGGATAGGTTGATAAATATGTAGCAGCCTGACCCATTATTAAAGTTGGCCTTTCTCAATTTATAAAACTACTTAATTCTCCGACTCTCTCTTTTCTGTTAAGAGAACACAGAATATGAAAAGAGGATTTTGGCCTATGCATTAAGCACATGATTCACCATCAAAATCCTCAGTTACACGGGGAATGGACAGAATGTGAGAGAGCCTGTGCTCACTCCCTGCTCCACCCTCCCTGCTGACCTGCAGACTCTGCATTTACTCTCTCATTTATTGGAGGAGTACAATTGGGAAGCTACCGAATAGTGTTATTCTACATGTATTTTAAAAATAACTGGATACCCCAGGAATTAAAAAAAAAAAACAAACAACAAAACCCAAACATATCAAGATGCGGTTTTAAAATTCAGACATTCAAATTTAAATGCAGGATTAATAAAATAAAACAACTAAATATAATTTATTACATGAATTTCTTGTTGGACACGGGCTAATAAAACATGATCTCAGATACTGGAAAACTTACTTGGTTTGAGCTGTCTTTAATCCACTGATTCTGGACATAGAGACTGAATAACTGAAAAGTAATTTTTTGAGTATGAAATGTGTTGCGATGTATGCAAAGTGTGCAATGTGTTGGAAGTCCTGGAATGTGAAATGAGATTTCATTTAAAAATCCGCTATAAATAAAAAACATAAAAATGGGAAAATGTCAAACTTTTCAAATAAACTGCAATTACAAATAAACACTAACTACACCACGGTTTTATATGCTACTTTGTGGAACCTGTAATATTTCCTTTTGTAGGAATGACTTCTTGATTAGAGACCTAGCATGACAGATTGTTAATAAAATCTTTGCTGAAAGATGTGTGCAGTTCTGGGGCCTCGGTGGTGGGGAGAAGAATAGATTCTCAGACTGTCCAGAGCTGCTGGCTCCCCAGCTGGCAATCTCAGCAGGGACACCAAGTACAGAATAAACCTCTCACCCCTAGGTGTCTCCCCAGGTCAGACTTAAGAAACAATGGCAGAATGATTTATAAAAGTTTATATCTGACATTAACCATTCTTATGTGTCCTACAGAGAAATGTTGTTATCATCAGCCTATTTCAGATGTTTCACATAAACAAACTTTTTCCAAAGATACATAGCTTCAGCTTAACTACATTCTCTATATGATGACTGTAAGGGTCATCTGTGGTCACAGTCTTTCAGAAAACATTACATTTTAAACTTCTTGAGATCCTTGCCTTTCTATGTAGCATAATTAAATGTACTTTATCTGTTGAGGGGGTTTGGGGTGAGGGGGGGGTTAGTGAATTGTTAGGAGCACTCATTTCAAGTTTAATCGTGAAGCACGTTTCAACCTTTGTTCCTGTGAAAGGGATATATAGCTGGATAGCTCATTAAAATAAAACTAAAAATGCCATTGAGAACCTTAAAATTCTTATTTTTCTTTCTTCTCAGTGTGTGTGAAGAATGTTAAGAATCCACATTCAATTGGAAATAAAATGAGGATAAAAAATGTTTAATTCTGGAAAGGGCTCGGATGCTGTCATTGGTGTAAGAACCTGAAGAGAATAGAAAATCTATCACTTTTCCCAACCAGCAGGTGGGAGGAGGGGGCATAATTTATATTTGTTACTAGAAATATCAAATTTTTTATGGTACATCGCAGAATAATAAAATTTAAGAATAGTGTTAGAATGTTAATCCAGAAAATCTATTTGATTTACTTTTCCCTGTCTAACTAAGTTCAAAACCACAGTTTTCAGAAACATAGCATCTGTTAAGTTAACTCTATAGTGATATCTGAAAGAAATTAGTGTTCTGCATGGTTCTCCAGTTGCAGCAAGGTTAAATATATGGTTCTGCTTAAGTAGGTGAGACCCCTCATCTAGCTTATTTATTCAATTGATTTCTCTTTGTGTGTAGCACTAATGCTCAGAATTTCACCTGCAGGAAAAGCCCCATACCTTAAATTTCTCAAGGTTTAAAAAAAAGTTGGGGAGAGGAGGGACTCCCAGGGCTTGTGAACCTTGATATTTTAGCCCAACTTTCCAATCAATAGCTTAATAGCAACCACTGAAGCCTTTGAGATCCCAAAGTGAGAGTTGGCATTTAACTAATCTAATCAGTTGAGAACATTTAGATCCATGGAGTGAGAGATATTACACTTACTGAACAACAGGATATAGAGTTGGAACATCATCCATCATCAAGAGCTGTGTCTGAGGTAGGGCTTTAGATCTTACAAATGCATTATTGCTTTTCACGGTAAACTTTACTGCTAAATAAAGACATGTCAATGAATTTTACTTACCAATTGCTTCTTCATATGATGAAGGAAACTTTTTTTTTAGGAGAGACTTTTACTTCATTCTATGTTCACTCTATAATTTGCCATGTTAAAGGTGCAAAAGGTTTTTAGAACTTTGTTATTTAGTCTTCACTGTGATGTTGTACTATACCTCCCTCTTTCTGCTAAACTCGTGGGGGAAAGTATTAACAAAAAAGAGTATGAGTATTAAAATACATTAGTATTTTTTCAGTCAAATTAAATTCATTGTGCAGTTGCATGTAAGATGTGCCCATTTGTGAATATTCTAATGTAAGTAGCTGAAACAGGTTTGATTTCTGAGCATCAGAGTTAACACTTTTTTAAGCCACAGCTAAGAAAGAGAAGGGATATAAGTTTTAAATTAGTTACTAAAATGCAGAATAACAAAAAGTCCTTTAACAACTTCTCAAAGTTTTATTTTTTTATATATGTATTTCATTTCACATTACAGTGAACATTTTTCCATGCACAAAATAAATATTTGCAAACTCACGTTCAATATAGACCTGGGTTCTTCTAATTCAAAATCAAACAGTATTTGACATGCTGGCATTGTGTTTTGTTGCTCTGAGGCAATAATTACTCTACTGTCCTTTGTGGCTCAGGAAAATATTATAACCCAAGAATTAACAGACTACATGTTGATTATAATTTCCTGGTTAGTAATGCCCATGCTGGTAAGAAGAATGGAAATGTAATGAAATTCTCCTTCTCCTATTGCAGTATGCCAATTGGAGATCTTGTTTTCCAATTCTCAGTGATAGACCTTCTTAGAATGCTTTTGCCTTTTTTGTCCTGCTGAGAACAGGAAACAGCCCTTGTCTCATTTATAAGTTTTCTCATTCAGTTCTACCTTATTTGCAGGGATTTTAGGTCAATATATCTTTACCTGTAATCCATAAAGTTACAACAGTCAGCAGATAGGGTAAAATGAGGAAACCTATCATTTTAGCCAGTTCTAAGGTGCAAGTAAGGGGTTTTTATTATCAGCAGCAAGGCCTTATCTTCCACCAGTTACTCTCCTTCAGCATTTCATGTCTGTGTGTGCACACATGCATGTATTAAATACTTTTTCCCCCAGTCTCTTTAATATTTTTTGTGTCACGTGAATGATCCAATCTTTCTTCCTTCAACATGTCCTGGAAGAGTTATCAGAAAATAAAGGTCAGGCTGGACAGGGCTCTGCACAACCTGATCTAGTTGAAGATGTCACTGCTCACTGCAGGGGGGGTTGGACTAGATGACCTTTAAAGGTCCCTTCCAACCCAAACCATTCTATGATTCAACGATCCCATCCTGTTTTGCAAACATTGTTCTGTTTACCACTGCTTTGTGGGGATATATGTCACCCAAAAGGCTTACCAGGGCTTTCCAAAAAGCTTTTTCATGTTGTTATTGTATTTATCTAAAATATAGACATTTTTTGTGTGCATATGAAGACATCATAGTTGTCTTGCTTACTTAACATAGTCATTAAAAATTAATAAACAAAAATTAATTTGCATATGTAATCATAATTGCTGAGTACTTCTATAAGATATAAAGGCATACTCATTTATATGCCTTTTAACCCAACAGAGTCTTTCCTCATTTTTTTGGGCAAGTGACATGTTGTTTTGTGATTTTTCCCTTTTATTATTATTATTTAGTTTATTTTTTTCTTTATTTATTCTGTCCTAGAAAGTTCATTTGATTCTTGTAAGGAAACCTCAATGCCACTGTTAGATATCAGGAACTAATTTTGATTAATTGATTACTCAAAACAGTTGATTTTTCATTTGAAACAGTCTGTTATTTGTTAGCCTTTGATCATTAGATGATTTCATAATTAATTCCCAAATCAAATTTATCCTATAAGTTCTGGTATATGTTAAGATTCAGACAGAGTTTAGAGGCAGGTTTTATTTTTTCTACAGCAATTAATCAAAAATGCTACAACCTGTTGATTTTTTCTCTGCAGTCTCAAGGCATGTAGCAATTTTTGCACCTCCTTCCTGTACGACTGTATGATTCTTGAGTCTGATTCTTGAAATATAAATTTTCTGTTACTTCCTGCTGTTGAATCTACTGGAAACATATCTAAGGGAAATAATTATATTATCAATTAAATAATAAAATTTGTTGGAGAAGAAGTGTTAACTAGTATCAAAAATCAACCATCAAGGGAAGTTTAAACCATGCAAACCACTTCTAGATTTAAGCTCAGAATCTGTCTGCCAAGTACCCTAGGGCTAACCTCTCTGGGAAGGTCATCAGTATGGGTTTCCTAATGCTGGTGCTGAAGAGTGGCATTCGCCTAACACGAAATTGTCCCCTTCAGCTGATCTAAAAAGCACCTGGAACATGATCTATTGCTCTGGAGACTTTGCACACACAAGTGTAAGATGAAACGCAGCAAGGCTAAAGACTGCCAGGACAGTAGAAAGAAATGAGGAAGCAAGGAAGGAGTAATTGGCCCTGCCTTTATAAAAGCACTTTAATGTCAAGACAAGGAGGGAACACCCATTCCGTGCCTGTGTTCTGGGTGTCACTGAGGGGACACTCATGTGCTGTGGGGCTGCAGCAGGTGTTTGCACTGGGTGTTTGGGGCTTGGGGATAGTGGGGTGCAGCACAGCTCCCTGTCCTGCTGGATAGTTGCACCCTGAGAGCAACCAGAAACACTGCACCTATAATGGGTCTCTTCCACTGCATTTTGGTGTGGTTTCATAAAAAGAGATCTAATAGACTGTGGTGGTTTCACTCCTTCGGCCTGCAGCCAAACACAGTCGCTCTATCACTCTCCCCACACCCCAGGATGTAGGGGAGAGAACTGGAAAGGTAAAAGTAAGAAAACTCATGGGTTGAGATAAAAACAATTTACTAATTGAAATACAATAATAATGATAATAACAGTACTAACAGAATATACAACTGAGTGATGCACAGCGCAATTGCTCACCACCCACCGACTGATGCCCAGCCTGTGCCCAGGCTGCGATCCTGGAGCCTGGACAGTCCCAAAACCAAAACCACAATCCCGGAAGAATAAGCCCAAGCAATCTTTGAGAGAGTCCCCATGTTTTCTGGTCAACCTTGGTTAATATACTGAATATGACATGACATAATAAGATATGGAATATCTCATTGGCATATCCAAATGCCAATTTTGGGTTTTGCTACTTACTACAATTCTCTCTTCTGGTCCTGATGCAGCTGTGAACCAGGCAAACACGATGGCCTTGGGCTCCAGCAGCAACTAATAACATCAGTACTTTATCCGCATTCTTCCCATAGCAAGTCCCATACTGAACCTAAACCACAGCTATTCTAACTACTAAGAAGAAAAAAATAATTATATCCTAGCAAAACCGGGACACAGACCTTATGAGAATGCATAGGGTATATTTTTTTTCCTCAGTAGAGGGATAGTAAAAAGTCTTGAAAGTGGGTATTCAAAGACATTATATGAATATTTTCAAAGTTTCAATGGAAAGAAATTAAAAAATGACAACAAAAATAGTATAATTAGAGGCAACTTTGCAATGCTGCTTTTCTGCAGAGCAGGAAAGCACACTGTCAGTAATTTGGAAATATATTATGTATTTTGAAACCCCTAGAGGACAGGGCTTAGGAACTTTAATGAGAAGTGGAGTTATACCACAATAGGTTGATACTCTTATGAATTGTTTCAATGTGTAACTGAAGTTTCCCAAAGTCAAAATGGCAATCTTTTTTTCCATTTGTATCAGGAATTACAAATTGGAAGGAGAAGGCAATTAAAAAAAGGAAAAAAAAAAAAAAAAAGTGGTATTGCAGGAAAGTACAGCTCATTTGTAGTTCTTACCTGCTGCATTTTTGGCACAAAACCTATTTAGAAGAATGTCCTAAAAATTTAGTTGTACCTAAAAGTGAAAGATACTATATTTCATAGCCCTTTCAGTGATAAGAACATCAGTCTGTGAGCAGATGTCCATCATGCTTTGCCTCTTGCTATAAGTATTTATTACTTAAATGTTGCCCATATAATTTAAAAGGCCAGTATAAAGGCAGCAAATGAATGTGTACAGCTTCAGCATCAAGAAGGTTAGTAAATAATATCATCCTCAATTTATAGATGTGGAAACTGAGGTATTACAAGCTTGCTCAAGCCACAGTCAGATTCAAGGAACCCACCAGGGCTAAAGCTGTTAACTTTTATATATTTATCCGGCAAATTCAATGCACACATAAAAACATCATCAGATTTGACAAAATAGTTGTATTGCAGTTAGGGATGCATTTTATGCATGGTGTCAAGAAGTTGCATGTCAAAAAGTGAGTTGGATGGTGCCTATGTAAAACCACAGTTATTCTGGAAGTGCTCGCCACATGACAAAGCTTTTTCTAAAGTTTAGCATCTAGAGAGAACTGCTTCCAAAGAGCTGTGATGGTCAGTAGATTGGGGAGTTTGGTTTGTTTGTTTGTTTGAGGTTTTTTATTTGTTTGTTTCGTGCTTTTTTGTTGAAGGTTTTGTTGTTGTTGTTGTTTGTTTTATTTTTAAGCTGATAAGCCCTAGGAGGCAGAAGAGTGCATTAAATGTAAAATCAGACAGATAAACTTAAATTCTTGGTTTCTTGGATAATTTTATTCCCATCTTTAAAATTAGTTTAATACACTGCTTCTTATTTAATTTATCTATCATGAAGACACCCTTCCTTCTTTCACCTTTTTTATTTTGCCTTATTACTTTAAGTTTCATTTCAAAATGATGTATAATAAAAAGGTTACTATGGTTGACAGAATTTTTTAGCCAGTGGAAAATAATGAAATTCCTTTTTACCTTAAAACTCACAGGAAAATGTTTAAATAATTCAATTTATTTAATTGAGAGCTAAATAATTAATATGTTCTTGTTTTTCACCTTTACATGCATTTCCATTACTGCAGCAATTCATAGTGTGGTAATTCTACACTTTTTTTTTTTTTTTTTTTTTTTTCTTCTCTCCTTATTTGGCTGGTTTCTTTTAACTGAAAGACAATCCCTTCAACAACAAATTATGAAAACTGTAATAAAAAAGAAAGCTAGTTAGATATTTAAATTTATAAATCTCACTCATCTGACACCCATTATGTCATTTTATTTGTGACATCAGGTTTGCCTGTTTGGAATTTCATATTTCCAAACAGAAGAGAATGTAAGAGTTCTAATTCAAAGCATCAATCACAGAAAATGAACATAACCCAATGTCACTGCTGAATCGGGCCATCAATTTATTGCTTTGTAAAAGCAATCAGCAAGCTATCAAGCAATAAAGTGTATGAGATAAGTGCTTCTTTTGAGACAGCACAGCCATTGACAATGATATACTGATGGAGAATAGCAACTATTTTCCAACGTAGTATGCCTATTACTTGTTAAAAGCTCTGAACTGTTCAACAGATGTGAAATATGTTTCTTATTATTATGGACCAATCTAGTTTGTTTAATAGCCTTGTATGCCACTTAGATTTGCTGTCTTATTTAATGAGGTTATATTTGCACTCTCTGGCTCTTTTATCTTAGTTGAGGAAATTATGACTTCAATATTTCACTCAATTTTCCAAGGAACAATGAATACCTGGACAATGTTTGTTTCATTTGCTTATTATGGAAAGTGCTAGAGAGCAAATTTCAGAGCCATTCAAATCCTGTCACCGTATCACAAAAACAAATATTTTCCCCTGTGCAACAAGATGCAATTGAATTTTTCATAGACAACTAAAATGTGTGCCTTTAGTAGTGATTTTTTTAATTATTATTCTTTACTCCCATCTCCCTTGTGATAAAAGAGGGAGCTAGAAAAAGAGTAGGACAGTATATAGTCAGTTCACCTGATCTGTGCTGATGAGGTGCATATGTTGTATTGGTATAGGAACCCTGCAACTGTTATCTGCTCTAGGCAGGAAGCCTAGAACTAACAATCTCATCTGTGTCATTGATGCTGGGAAAAGCTGATGTGGCCTCAGGGACAACGAACTGTTAGAAATAAAGCATTAAAAAAGTCTTTGCTACTCTTGATAGGTCCTAAAGGATTGCTGTGGTAGCTGGTACCACACAGTCAAATTTACTAGCCTGCTATCAGAAGGTCTTATGAGATTTCCAACAGAATTTGTAATCACTTAACCTTTCCCATTGCATTAAGATCAGCTGTCAGGGGCCTCTTTTCTTGATGATTAATAAAAAACTCCATTGTCTCCACATTTTCTTTACCTTTTAAACTCCATTATATTCCTAGAACAGTTTTGTATCCCAGGGAATTAGCAGTCCCATTTTAAGACCATATCTTATTTGCCTAAATGCACGATTTTAAAAATCTGAATGACTGTGTATTAATCCACTATTTTGTGCTATATTTTGGTAGGATTTAATGTTAAGGTTTCTAGATACAGAAAGTTGAAGTTTCTCAATTCTAAATAAAATAATGATTTTCCTAAATAGTCAATCACAAGAATCATGGAATCACAGAATGGTAGGGGTTGGAAGGGACCTCAGGAGATCATCTAGTCCAACCCCCCTGCCAAAGCAGGTTCCC
>NW_010303088.1:98545-104092 GCF_000700745.2 Antrostomus carolinensis
TTTTTGAACATCTCCATAGATGGAGACTCCACAACCTCTCTGGGCAGCCTGTTCCAGTGCTCCAATACCCTCACAGTAAACAAGTTTTCCCTTAAGATTGTATGGAACTTTAGGTGCTCCAGTTTTTGTTCATTGCCCCTTGTCCTGTCACAGGGTACTACCGAAAAGAGCCCAGCCCCATCCATTTGGCCCCCACACTTCAGATATTTATAGACATTGATAAGATCCCCTCTCAGTCTTCTCTTCTCCAGGCTGAAGAGTCCCAGCTCTCTCAGCCTTTCCTCATATCAGAGATGCTCTGATACAGACCGTATTATAACTGTCCCTCTTGAACTGGGGAGCCCAGAACTGGACACAGTATTCCAGATGTGGCCTCGCCAGGGCAGAGTAGATGGGGAGGAGAACCTCCCTCGACCTGCTGGCCACACTCTTTTTAATGCACCCCAGGATACTGTTGGCCTTCTTGGCTACTGCTGGCTCAGGGCCAGCCTGCTGTCCACCAGTTCACCCAATATATGAGTTTGTTGACTTTGAAACCAGATGCTTTTTATTTTTTCCAGCTCTGTTTTAAAAAGTGTATATTCAGCTCCTATTTACAAATATGAAGTAAACAAACATCACAAAGTTCCCTTCAGGATAACAGTATGGTTATTAAATTAACAAAAAATGAAAACTGAAGAATGGATACGGTATCAGTCTCTTATGGAAGCATTATGAAGAGTGGCAGACTAGGAAAAGGAATCACTGATCCTCACCCTAAGTCCTTTTTCTCATTTGTAAAGAGTTTTTGAAATACACTTTTAACTGTGTCATTCAAGTACTGTCTTATGGTACATAAGGCCAAGAACTTTCTCATACTGTTCTCTCTCTCTCAGGAAGCTCCTGAAATTTTGCATTGAAATGTGCTGTGCTCATACTAGTTATTTTTTCTCATTTAAAGAGGTGTGCATAATACTATATATCTATTCTAGGGAAAGTAAGGTCAAATATATGCATTTTGAACTTGCTGCTGGAAGTGATGGCTGTCTTTCATTTCCATATGATGTCACTCATCAATTTTTGGCCATCCCTTGAGGAAATTTTATGTCTTGTACATATGACTTTAGGGTTACTGTCCACTCCTCTTTTCCCTCAGCGTTGAATGTCCTATTTTGAGTTTCTTTACTATCCTGTAAAGAAACTGCTAACGAACACAGGAGTATAAAACACATCTATTGCTATAACTCTGGGTATGAAAGTTCAATAAATAAAGGCAATTAAAATGAAATTTCCTAATGCTTGTTTGAAATTTTTATTATACATGTGCAATTAAATAGCACTGCACTACTTGGAATATCTGCTTTATAAAACTCTGATCAAGAGGCTGAAAAAACAGAAAGCCAAACACTAGGCAATTTTAAAAGCAAGATGCCTTTCTCACCCATTCTAATTGAAAGTACCTCTCTTTCTCCCACCATTTCATTGAGCCTCTTCTCTATAATTTCCTTGTTTTAGAAAGAAATCACTCCTGAAACATAAAAAAGTTGACCATTTCATATGTGACTACAAAACGAAAAATTCAGATATTAGAAAACACTTCTCATTGAATAGGTTCTCTGTTTTCACAACAACTCTGATTCAGATTTAAATTTCTAATGGTTGACTGGGTAACAAAATTAGGTAAATGACAGCTAAAACAGGCTTTGAAAAGCTTTAAATACACAGGACAGTTTGAGGTCTTGAACAGTTGAGTCTGTTTTTGCCAACAGCTTAGACATTTTTTTAAGTTATTGCTCCATTCACCTATGACTTTCTGGAGATAAATGGTTTTATTAAGAGGTTGGCTGGCTGAAGAAAGTACATTAAATACTGTGGCTTAATGTCAGTGAACCTCCTGGAGTAGAGGGGAAGCTATACAGGAAAGTCTTTAAGAAATATGTTTTAAAATGTTCTTTCTAAACATCTTGATACAAATCTGAGATGTGATTCTGTGACCTTAAGTACATTTTGCATTCAATTAATTTTTAGTCCATTTCTCAAAAAAAAAAAAAAAATTGCTTATATTCCTCTTCTTATGTTTAACTGCACCATTTATGTTTCTGCTTGATGTCACAGGGCCAGCTAAATTCACACTGTACATCTCTTTAGCTTGTTATGTGTTAAATCTTAATAAAAACTCAAATATGCTTTAAATGTAGCATTGCTTGAAACATCAGTAATGAACACGCTTGTCACTCTAGGACTAGGAAGCAGATATTGGAGAAAGAAGGGGGAAAATTATTGCATATATTGTTTGACGCCAATGTTATTTTGTCAAAATACTCATTTTTCCAGTTTTGTCTGTTTTCAAAACGTTTACATGGCATACAAAAGTAATTCTCTTTCAAGAATATCAATGCCTACACAAAGCTATTATATATTGGCTTAGCTTCACTGACAACTTAATATTTGTAAACATTTCTGTAGACATGTCTTGATGTTACTCGCCTTTTGAGCTTTATATTAAACACTAAAATCTAATGGGATATGTAAGCTTTTAAGTAACTTTGCTATTTGTTGCTCAGTGGATTCCTGCTTTCAAGAGAAACTAAACAAACCCACTGTCAGACATGCTGTGAAGAACTCGACAAGGGAAGAATGTTTTTAGCTTATGCAATGATCCATTTAAAAGTATAAATGCTTGCAAACAAGAGACACAGAAGAGTTAGTGAAATTAAGTTTCACTTGGACTATAATTTTATAAGGCACATAGGAAAAAAGGAAACTTAAAATGATGTGGGAAATAGCGCACAGATTGGGAAGGATTATAAATAAGAAAACAGTGGAAACTTCCAATTTATGAATATTCTGCTTGTCCCTCCACATGAACTGAAAATATAAGTGGTTGTCACAAATACAGGTCCTTGTGCTATTCATGATAATTCATGATATAAATGTGGTTTATATGTCTGATCTATGAGGTTGTGCAAATAATATGCCCTACGCACACAGCTTTCCCTCTTTTTAATGTTCAGGTTACATCTATGCTCTGAACTTTGGAGGTTTCTGATTCAGTTCACTGTGCTCCAGCGTCCAGATTAATCCTTTCAAAAGCATCTGAATATATGCTTCTAAGTTGTATGATGCAATTGCGTACTACAGCAGCAGATTTAGCCAGTTTTCTTGGGAAATATAAGACGCCTCCCTGTTTAACTCCCCAGCTTTGCAATAAAATAACAGAAGACTTAGATTAAACAGTTTGCCAATTTTAGTAATAGGCATCTGCTGCTGACAGGTGATGAGGCCTTCACTTTGTGAAATGGCTTTCCTGGAAACTAACTTTTGCAGAAAAAGACATCTACTTTATTTCTTTGTAAACCTGGTCTTGTGTATGAGTGTCAGAAAGCCCATACTGATGCAATGAGAGGCCTCGTTATAATACGGTCTGTATCAAAAGCACATTAAAAATGATGAATGATGAATGATTCTACCCCTGGGCAAAACAACAGAGTGAGCACTTAGGACTTTTTTTTTCTTTTTTTTTTTAAATAATGACTCTAAGACAAAGGATTTGTTTGCTCTCTATCAGCCTTATGAAATCTCTCTGCTGTATTTCTTAATGGTCAGTGTAAATGCATCATACATGCAATATTTATCAATAGTCACAGAAGCCCTCAACAAAGAAGATAATTTGAGAATACTTTTTGTGCAACAGAATTCCACAGTCTGTAAGCCCACCTCTGCTAAGCATACTGACTCTATGCCTTTAACTCAGTAAACTTGTTAAAGTCCAAATAATGGTATGAGCAACTACATAGCCTATTAAACAGATGACTTCTTTTAAATATCTGTTTTCTTGACCATAAGTGCCACTAAAAGCAAAGGAGCAAGCTCTGCAACTGGTACAGGAAAAAAAAAAAACAACAACTTTAAACAGTCATTTTCTGCTCTGAAGAAAACTATTATTCTTTGAATAAACATAAAAAAAAAAAAAATCTGAACCCTGCCCTGTGTGTACCTTTAACATAACAAGAGGGAGATTGTATGTAACACTGAAGTTGTTGAGGAATTACTTGTTGATATAGACACTCAGCGGTGTAAAATTTATAGAGTATTTGTGTATTTTTTCTCAACTTTTAACAGAGTTCCCCAGGATTTATTTTGCAGCACTAAAGCATGCTAAACACAGTACTTATCAACTGTACAAGCAGGTGATTTTTGTCATGTTTTGTAGAACTTGTGGTTGGATCTAAGTAAACCTTCTTTATGTCCCTGATAATTTTTTACAGTTGTTTTTTTTTTTTCCTGACTGAAATTTTTGATAGATATGTTAGTGGCCATTAGATTTTCATGCCTTATACATATTGTGCTTGCATATAGAAATTTTCAGATTTATAGACAGGTACTCCATTTTGAAGATAATTTATATTTACAGTAAAGTACCCTGTTGTAGAACAGCAGACTTAAGTGATTTAGAAAAATGTAATATGATGCCACAGCTGTCACATCTCTAAAAAGCCTCATGCCTCATAATAAATGACTGCTACTGTATTTAAAGTCAAAATAATTATGTGCCTGAGAAAATGGCCTGTGGTAAACAAACTTCTATGGCATACGGAGAAAAGCAGACATCTAGTTAGAAAATTAAAGTTTCATAATACCTAGTATGCTAGATAGTCACTATTCTGTCTTCACCACTTCAGAAAATTAAAAAGAACTTATCTTAAGATCATTTTTCATAGATTTAAGAGTCAATGTATTTTTCCTAGGAAGGTTCAAATAAGTTTAGGAAAAGGGGAAAATTATTTTTCACCTTTTCTTTAATCATTTTTACTTATGATTCACTTATGATCAAAATGTCTGAATCTCCTATTTGATATGTAACTATATTTTCCTGAATGCTGTGTGGAGTCTAACTAGCAAAACATTAAAAAGTTTGTGGTGGTTGCCTCTAGATTCATGTTTAAGGTTCATCTTTATTGAGAGTACCTCTGTAATAAAGCATCAGAAGTGATGTTTTTGTTCTCTTTTTCCACACCATTCTTTTCCTGAGTAAGAAACCTTGCTCAGAATAACTGCTTTTTAATAGCTAACAACTAAGAGCCTAAGTAACCAATTATCAGAGATTAGGACTGACAGAGGCAGGTAAACCAAGACTCAGAGATCTATTTGTGAGTTTGCTTTATTTGCTAGAGGTCTAATTATAATTGAAGATAGACACAGCTTTAGTAGTTACAGGGGTTTTGTAACATTTCTAAAGTAATTACTTCTTTCAAACAAATGTGCACAAGCTAAATTTGTGCTACTGCAAGGTCTTTCTTCATTAATGTATCTACTTTATTCTACAAGGATTTCCTATCTGTTCACAAGATTGATTTGAAGACCAACACCTGCTTAAACACTTTGCTCAAGAGGGAAGACAAGCATTCACTTAAAGCTGTTTGGAGAACTATCAAAGTTTAGCAAATTTAATATACAGCAGCCATTAGAAGAAAAGGTTTCTTTTTTTTTTTTTTGAAAAAATGAAGTGACAATGAGTCTTTCTATAAGAAAGTCTTGTTGGAGATATGCTTTGGTATTTACAGCAGG
>NW_010303088.1:104126-107826 GCF_000700745.2 Antrostomus carolinensis
TTATAGAAGTGTGAGATGCAGATTTTATTCAGTGAAAGGCAGACCTCTTTCCTAGATGTTTTTCACTTCCCCTTAGATGTGTTGTGCACAGAAATTGATTCTCACAAGACCTCACATGGCCGTGGAGCTGGCTCTTCTTCCACTGAGGTTTCATGGGTTGAGGGTGTGGAATCAAAACTTCTTTATTATACACAGGTACATTGTCTGATTTTCAAAGAGCCAAAGAGGTGTGTTAAGAGTTAGAGTTTTAAAACCTGATTAGTTCAAAATGACCCTTTGATATACTTATTTTTTCCTGAAGCTTTAATACCACAATATACTTATTTTGCTGAAGCTTTAATATCACCTTTCCCACTATTTCACTTCCCACAAACTCCAAGAACTTCAGCACATGATGAGTGATAGAATCAAGGTTTATTTAAAATGGAGAGTAAATAAGACCTGTGAAAACACACTATAACATCTCTTTCCAAACAAAAATGTCAAACTTACCACAGTCTCATACAGGGGCAGAGTTTAAAGTTACTTCTAATTCTCTAAACCAGTTCTGGATGAAATAACTTTTAGATTAGGATCTCACATGTGTATGGTAGAGCATTACTTTGATGGTGGTTAGTCCTGATGATCCTGAACTCTAATGTGAGGGGGAGCAGCTGAACCCTGACCAGGGAAAGGCACTGATACTTAGCCATTGGGTAGCCAGTGGGAACATGGTTCCCATTTGACTAGATGGCACCAGTCCTATTGTAAGCCAATTCCCATTACAAATTACTCTTAATTTCACAATGCTCATCAAATGTATTAGAATTCAAAAGGTTTGTGATATTACTACTTTTGTTCTTAATACTTAAATTCAAATCAACAGTAACATTAATGAAGCTTAGTTTTCTAACAAATTATGTCATCCATCTTATCCCATTTTCCAGCCCCCATCAGGAAGAACACCTCTTTTCCTTCTGTCCCTTATTATTCTGCCAGGGAATGCCCTCAAATATGACCATTTGGGGCCTCATTCTCTTGGTATCCAGTACTTTAAACAGTTAACAGAAGTTCAGCATAAAGACATGTGGATATATTTTTCCTAGAAAACTTGAAACAAATGGAACCAAAAGAATAAGATGCCTCTACTGAACATTCTCTTAAGCTTGTTATTTTATTGTTCGATATTGCTTTAGTATTTCTGAATTTGTTTGGATCTCTTGGTTTTTACAAAATAAGCATTTTTAATTATGATTTTTATGCTTTTTATTGGAGTTGGAAACATTTATTGACTAGAAGCATATTGAATAGTAGAAATGATCATGAAAAAAAGAATTGCAAAGAGCTTCAAATTAATTTTAAAACTTAATAACGAAGTAAGGGAGTTTGCTGAATCATTGTAAAAGTGTAGGAAGGGTTCATGGGGAAAGTAACCTGCCTTGGAAAACCACTGTAGGTATTTAAAAAATGTGGGAAAATTTAAACTGGGAATTCAAATTAATTTCTATTATATAAACCAGCTTCAAATGCAGACTCCAGAGCCTCAGAATATGTGGTCAAGAAACACTGTTCAGCTGAACACAGAAATCCCCAAATTAGCAAAGTCTGCTTTTGCAGATTAAAGAGTGTTTTCTAATAATTTTGACTGAAAAAATAAAAGAAATATGGCCAGCAGGATAGATTTTTTTTAAATTTAATGCTGTCTTAAGAACTTTAAACCTGGTTCTCATTACTTAAATTCAAATTTTATAAATATTTTAGGGAAAAGCTTGATATGTAGTAAAAAATTTTCTTAATATAGATCTTTAATACATATATTTATGAAAATTATTATTGTCTGAGTAGCATCAAACTTTGCTTTGTTTTAAAGTCTATTTGATAATAGGTTTGTAGTGAATATTTCCTTATTTTTTAAATTACCCACTCTCTCATCACATGCAGAACCTATCAGTCTTTCTTTTTGTCATGTTTGCCTCCATCACAGACAAATACAGGCTCTGTTAGTTTTTTGTCATGAAACTAAAATGACATATTTGTTATATTTGTTGAGGCAGAGTTTAACCAGTGATAATTATCTTGAACTACTGAAATGCATTCAAAACTTCCTGTACAATTAGTTCTGAAGCTTTCAGTATAGACATAGAAATTCTTATACACAATAGAAGAACTGCATTTTGGAGCCTTTCAACAGTAAACATTAAGAGTAAACAATATTCATGTTTTTATCTTCAACCCTGCAAATAATGCCTAAGAGTAATCTTTAAGTATGGTCATGCCTAAAGTATTTTAAGTAAGTAAGTAACTAAGTAAGTAAAAAATTAAATAATCCACGGGAAAAAAAGGATAAGGAGAGTGTTTGAATATCTTTGGGTAAAGGAAGATACTAACATTTTTTTTTAGGTTGTTGTAGGAGAGACCTATCACAGCCCTGTAGAAACCACAAAATTGCTGGGAATGAAGAGCTAACTGTCTTCTCTTTAAAGACCTTTGTCTACCTTGGGACCTTCTGTGGTAGCACAAATAAGATGTGTCATAATATAATGAAACACATAGTAGTGATAGAAGATTAGAGAATGATCACTAAAGTCTTTGCAGCATTGTTACTGTTGTTTGTGTCTGTATCCTCATGATCTTCACGGTTGTTTTGTTTTGCTTTGTTTTCTTTTTTAAATGCTGTATCCTTACAGCATTAGAAATGTTCATTGCGCAGTCATAAGATAAACATAAATCAAACAGCCCTTACAAAACATTATGGCATTATGTTCCGAGTTACATAATGGAACGTTAAAGAAATTATTAACTTAGTCTAATTAACAGTCTTGTTTCAATACTAGCTGGTACTGGAAGAAAGGACATTTCATCATTTTTTTTCAACATTTGAAGTTTTTGGGAAACCAAATTAACGTTTTTGTGTTGCTCAAACCTTTGAGACTATCATCCTGACTTCAACCTGCTGTTAGGCATTGCACAAGTTCCACTAGGAACACTGTTGAAGTGTTACATTCTGCTCTCCTTCCTTTCCGTAATGTAAGACTATGTTTTCTACCATGAAGTTATTGTATGTTTCTGTATAATGCACGTTCTCTGCGTGGATGTTGCCGCAGAATCGAGCAAATGGGTCACTGAACTTGTGCTCTCCATTACAGTACAAATAACTGCTTAAGGAAGCCTCTTATGCAGGATTGTGTAAAATGAAATGAAAGACAACAGCATAGACTCTTCATGCTGCCTTTTTTATATGGAGGATTTTTTTTCTACAGTCAATCTCCAACAAATCGCAAGCCTAGAGAAGAAGGACATCTTGCATTAGATTTTTAGATGGCACTTTGATTTAATGGCTGTTTCTCTTCTTCTTCCCTTTGCTCTTGAGTTGGAATTGCTCACTGTGAAGAGCATCCCAGCCTCTGACTGTGAGAGAGCTGTACTATTTCCTCGCCTTTTAGTCAATCTCGAGTCAATCTTAGAGACTCGGGTAAGCGTCTGCGGGAGCTCGAATCCACTGCAGGAGCGTTCTGCAGCCAGGCCGGGCCAAGCCGCGCTGGGCCCAGGAGCGGGGGGTCTAAAGTAGAGACTCCGCGAGGCGGTCTGCGAACCCCAAATTGCCCGGCGCCCCCGCTGTCCGCCATCTTGTGACAGCCCCTGGCGCGGCGGGGGCCTAACCCCCTCCCGCACGTACCAAAGCGGCCCTGGGGGCGGGGCAGACACCAGGGCGGGGCGGGGC
>NW_010303088.1:107836-109810 GCF_000700745.2 Antrostomus carolinensis
TGCTCCGCGCTGCCGGCGGTAGCCCTGCGGGAAGCAGCGTTTCCCACCGCCACGGCTGGCTTGCAAGTCGGCTGGCAGCAGAAGTGCTTGTGATTTCTAGCAGTATGGCCCTGGGCACTCGCCCGAGGGCTAAAACCACTGCCCCTCCGAGCAGATCCCCAGAGGTGTCTGATGCATCCACCCCGACAGGTCTGGGGAGAAAGGAGACTTCAGTTCAGGTGGCTGACTGGACTGAGTGCCCTGAACCTTCTCCCAGCGATAAGGTGCCAGGTGGCTGAGCTGCAAGAAGCAGTTGCAAGGCTGCGCTGCATTAGAGGTGCCGAGAAAGAGACAGATAGATTATTTGAGAATCGTGTCCCACTAGGGGATGACACCATAACAGAGGCACCTTGGTCCTTGGTGACCAGGAAAAGCAGGGCTCTGCTTCTGCTCCCACCCTGCATCATCACCACCAAAACAGGTTTGAAGCTCTCGCAGCTATAGAACCCCTTAACACACACAACCAGTATCTGTAGGAAGTAACTGCACTGGCACCCGGCAGCAGATACTGGAAAAAGAAATGCCGGGTGCTTGTAGTGGGCACTCCCTGTTAAAAGGCACCGAGGCTCCTCTCTGTTGGCCTGACAGGGAGTCTCGAGAGGTCTGCTACCTCCTAGGAGCCAGGATCCGGGATGCTGCTGTGATGCTGCCACAGCTTGTCAAGGAAACAGACTACTATCCTCTCTGTTAGTCAGAATATGGGCAGAATCAAAGAAGATTATAAAGCCATGGGAAGGCAAGTGAAAAACATCTGTGCCCAAGTTATTTTCTCCTCCATTTTGCCTGTAGGAGGAAGGTGGGCAGCCAGAAACAAATGCCTAATGCACATAAGCTCCTGGCTACGTGGCTGGTGTTGGTGTGAAGGGTTTTGGTTTCTATGATAATGGGACTTTCTAAACAGATTACAATGTATTAGGGATGGATAGGGTCCCCTTGTCTAGAAGTGGCAGGGCAATCTTTGGCAGCAAGCTGGCTAACCTAGTAAAGTGGGCTTTGAACTGAATGGCTTGGGGGGTGGAATCCAAAGGAGCAATGTTGAAGCCATTGCAGTAGACTGGGGCACGGGACAGGTGAACTGTCAGAGTAACAAGTCTTCCTTAGCTGCCTCCCATGACTGGAGCTAGAAGATCAGTCATTTTGAGGGTGTGCAGAACTATAGGAGGTCCTCTTGCATCCCCTGGGGATACCTGGATGCTCCACTCCCTTCTCCTAAGGCTTACGGGTGTGCATAACTACAGGATACCTGGATGCTCTCTTCATTTCTCCTAAGTGTTTGTATACCAATGCATGCAGCATGGGGAATACAAAGGAAGAACTAGAGATCTGAGTGCTGTCGCAGTGCCACGACCTCATTGCAATCTCAGAGACATGATGGGACAGCTCACGTGATTGGAATGCTGTCATGGATTGTTATGTCCTCTTTAGGAAAGCACGGCCAGGCTGCTGTCATGGATTGTTATGTCCTCTTTAGGAAAGACAGGCCAGCAAGACAGGGTGGCAGAGTTGCCCTTTATGTGAGAGAGCAACTGGAACGTATCCAGCTCCACTGGAATGTATCCAGCTCCACCTAGAGATGGATGATGAATGAGTGGAGAGCTGATGGGTGAAAATTAAGGGGCAGGCTAACACAGGTGATGCTGTTGTGGGTGTTTACTATAGGCCGCCTGGTCAGAACAAGGAGGTTGATGAGGCCTTTGCCAGGCAGCGGAAAGTAGCCTCAAGATCACAGTCCCTGGTTCTCATGGGTGACTTCAGTCACCCTGATATTTGTTGGAAAAGCAACACAACCAGGCACACACTGTCCAAGAGATTTCTGCAATGTGTAGAGGATAACTTTCTGATGCAGGTGGTGGAGGAGCCGACAAGGAGAGGTGTGCTTCTGGACCTTGTTTGTACTAAGAAGGAAGGGCTGGTTGGGGATGTGCAGGCTGGCAG
>NW_010303088.1:109887-110694 GCF_000700745.2 Antrostomus carolinensis
CCGACAAGGAGAGGTGTGCTTCTGGACCTTGTTTGTACTAAGAAGGAAGGGCTGGTTGGGGATGTGAAGGCTGGCAGCAGACTGGGTTGCAGGGATCGTGAGATGGTGTAGTTCAGGATATTATGTGGAAAATGCAAGCCAGTAGGTAGGATTGCAACCCTGGACTTCAGGAGTGCTAACTTTGACCTCTTCAAGGATCTACTTAGTGCGTATCCCATGGGCCAAAGCGTTGGAAGATAAGAGGGCCCAAGAGTTGGTTAACATTCAAGTACCACTTCCTCCAAGCTCAAGACTGGTGCATCCCTAAGAGAAAGAAATTGGGCAAGAGTGGCAGAAAACCCATGTGGATGAGCAAGGAACTCATGGAAAAACTCAAAGGGAAGAGGGAGGTCTATGAAATGTGGAAAAGGGGTCTAGCCACCTGGTAGGATTGTAGGAATGTGGTCAGGCTCTTCAGGGATGCAACTAGGAAGGCTAAGGCCCACTTGGAACTAAATCTGGCAAAGGACATAAAGGACAACAAAAAAGGCTTTTTTAAGTACATCAAAAGAAAAAGGAAGACCAGGGAAAATGTGGGCCCGCTGTTGAACGAGGGGTGCCCTGGTCACAGGGGATGCTGAGAAGGCGGAGATACTGAACACCTTCTTTGCTGCAGTCTTTACAGCTAAAAGTGCCTCTCAGGAATCCCAGACACTAGAGGGAACAGAGAGTCCCACACGAATCCATGGGCCCCAATAGGATGCACCCATGAGTGCTGAAGGAGCTGGCGAAATTGGTTGCTAAACTGCTCTCTATCATCTTTGAAAG
>NW_010303089.1:0-48046 GCF_000700745.2 Antrostomus carolinensis
CATGGCTGATGCAGGGCTGGCAGAGAGCAGAGCTGGGTGTCCAACCTCAACACACCAGGGTATTTTGTCTCATGTGAATCTCTGCTCAAATAGCTTGTTTCTTTCAGTGGACTAAAGGGTGGTAACGTCGGTGTGTGGCTGCTGTACTTGTTCTGCTGGCAAAGTTCCCCTGTTTCTCACCAGTCACTGGGTTCTCTGGATGCTCAACATCCAGTTTCCTTCCTGTCTTTCTGCCTCTCTGGACTTCTGGCAGAACTTTGTCACCAAACGAGGCCAAATCTTTTTTGGATAGTGGCAAATGTGTCCATTTTTTGTTGTACTAGAAGCAGATTTCTTGCATGAACATCAAACCCAAAGCAATGTTCTTGCAGTGGTGAGTCGGTGCCAAGCATCCGTGCTGTGCTGCAGACAAGATCTACCCCAGCTCTGTCCAAGATTGCATCAGGGTAGCACACACAGTATTTAGGCTGTCAGTACACCAGCAATAACATCCTCTGCACCTAGCAACGTTCCTCTGGCTATTCTCCCCCTCTGTACAATTAACTATTTAACATCTGACAGCTCAGAAAAGCTTGATTGTGCTCCAGCAATGGTCTACGAGCCCCTTCCACAACCTAGTGCTTCAAAATCGCTCCCTGGCCTCCATTTCCAGCAGCCTTGTCCAGTGTATGAAATGAAGAGCTGAAACAATTGGACCATGTTCACATTTTAACATCAAAATTGAATTTTTATGCATCTAAATAATAATTTTATTGTCTTAGGATAAGTTTTTTGGCCTTAGAGCTCTAGCTTTGATGTCTTCTCTCATAAATACCTGATCACATGAAATATCCATGCTGGACACCATGCTTTCCTAAAGGAAAAAAAAAAAAAATCAGCAAGTGACATGTGAAGGTTGTAACTGCAAACCACAGTCCTTCCTCATTTCCTGAATGGCATTGTGCTATTCAGAGTTTCAGAGGTATTGTTTCCTATCGAAGACCATGTGTAACATGAAATACACAGAGGTTTAATATTGAACAGTTAAACGTAATGTTAAAGAATTAGATTTACAGGGAAGTGTTTTGCTTTGTTGACCACATTGATGATAAAGCTCTGCAGGAAGAGAACACCTGGGTTCCTAGAATCCAGCCTGCTTTTGTGCAGGTTATTTCTGATTTCCTGTGAAATGCTTAGTCTTAAGGTTCTTAATAATGACTTGTATTTGGATGTTGCTGCAGGCATCCCTGAAATGACACCTTACTGATGATAGGCTTCAGGAGCTTGTGGGTGTGTTAATTTGAATTAATTATAGCATATTTGACTTGCCTTTGCTATAAAATTGACTTGCCTAATTTGCCCAGTAGAAGTTGTCACTATGAAATCTAGAAGGTTTGAGGATAAAGATTTTGGGATTCTGGTGACCCTCCTAAACACTTAATCAAACCAGAGCTGAAATCAGTCAAACATGAGGTCCCATGCCTGTACTTAGGGGTGATGAGCATCCATCAAAGTGGGTGCATGCAAACCCCAAACATTTTATGGTTTGATATTATCCTAATTCAGAAGGTGCAGGAGAGTCCCCAGTCTCCCGGGGAACTGCATGAACTATGGATTTTCACTTTATGTTTCCAAAACCAGCAATAGGTGTCCCTGGCAGGGGAGAACAGAGATATATGCAATTCCTGTCACTTCACTAAGTGAGAGCCATGATGGTGACAACTTCATTAACCAGCACGATGGCTCCCGGGGGCTGAGGATGCAGCTGGAGACCCCAGGTCTGCAGAGCCTCAGGGCAGTCGGTTATCACATGGAGAAGGACCAGCACCAGCTGCTTTGGTAAATTAAAAGATAACAGCAGTTTCCACAAGACTTCTAGGCTCTTGGGATATCAGTTAATTTGGGATGAGGGCAACAGGCTTGCGCTGAGCCCTTCAGCTCAGAGATACCGGACTACACAGGTGCTCTGGACTGGGAATACTGGTGTACAACTGCAGGGCTGGCAGGGGCTCTTCCTAGGGGCTGTCAAGGAAAAAGCTTAATCAAAGGCCATGCATTTCTAAGGATTCTTTCTTACCTGGTGTGCTGATGTTTCCTTAAGAAAATCATTTCTGTATTGAATTAACAGTGCTGAGCCAGCAGCCTCTCTGTTTGTGCCTTTTAAATCTAAAAACTCGAGGGGATGCATTCAGTGTTTGTGTGATGAACACAGACAAATTGGTAACAGAAAAAAACAAAACAAAACAAAACAAAAAAAACCCCAAGCTACCATAAGGAAATAGATTTTTAAAAGGAGAGAGAGAGAGAAAGCCACGGACCCTGGGGGTTGGGGATTTACCTGGGGAGTCCAGAGAGGTCAGACCCAGGGTCCCGTGTGCTATCCCCAGGCTGTGCTGGCAGGACTGTGTCCCTGCAGAACCAGCACCCTTTGTGCTGGAACCGCCACCCAGATCTTGTACATCGCTGTGAAAAGTCTTCATTGCAACACCCTGGGGGTGTTTTTGTTGTGGGTTTTTTGGGGTCTTTTTCCCCTATATGAGGAATAAGGGGAACAGGAAAGAGAGATGAAGTTGTGTCAGCAGTTTCTGAATGAGCTCTAATGTGAGGCTTTTTACCTTTCAGTGAGAATGGGAGAATTATATACTGCCCTACCAAGCCAGACTCCAATATCCTGTCCAACACACATGTGTGGCTAATTTGTCTTTTTATATCATTAACATTAAGACACTTTACACCAAGATTAGCTCTGCTGGTAATTTGACTTCATTGGTGCCTGGAACACTGCACTATGTAAGCTGCATTTTTTATAGCTGATATGTGGAAGAAAATTTTTGTCCTTTTGCATGTGCTTGGCTTGGGCTTTGTCTTTGTTAGCCTCCAAGCATTTCTGAGATGGTAAAAAGATCTACCCCTGTTCATGAGCAAAGCCAGGAGAGTTTCATACAGGCCATGCTACAGTTTTGAGAGGAGGCTGATTTCTTGTTCAGACTTAAATGTTGTTTGATTAATAAAATGCATTAATTTACACCCAGTTGGAGATTAAATAACAGCTCTGAGGGGAGGCACAAAGTGGCATTTCAAAATACGTAATAGCAGGTTCGGGGACTCTGTACTGTATAGAAGATACAGGGGTTTGCAAATGTGACCTGTTGCTCATCAAGCCCTCCAGGTCACTGATGCAACCATCTCATCCCTCAAAATGATTAAACAATATATATGGCAGGGACTGTGTGTAGGAGAGGTGGTGCAATCTGAACTGCAACACAAAACTGGAAACAGCGTATTAAATTCTCAGGCTCCTTTGCATGTGATAAGGAAACTAAGGTAAGAACAAGATAACCTGTAAATGGGTTAATTAGAATAAGTTTAAACTATGTTTTCCATAATAATCTATGTGGTTCAGCCAATGTAGAATTGAAGAGTTTGCTTGTGTCGTGTTTTAAACAATTGTTGTGGGTCAGCATGGAATTTAAGGATAAATAATTTATGGGGAAATAGAATCAAGATAAAATTTTGTAAATAAGTTTACAAAATTGAAATGACTGTAGCATGGAATGATAAAACTCAGGATGGATGAGATGAGACAAATGGGAACAATAGTCCAAGTGACCTTACTGAGCAGATCTTGTACCTGAGGAATCCAGCTTGCCAAGGCAGCACCAAGCTCTGGCTCCTCCATGAAACAGAAGGAGACCTGAAAGACTGTCCAGGAGTAACTTGGCTGGCAACCACTCAAAGCAGCATTTCTTCCCTGAATCTTGCTATGCTGGGGATTACCAATTAGTCATGATTTTGTGGTTAGGGCTAATTCCATATTTCATTTGTTGTGTTTATTGTGTAGGGTGTTGGCACACCAAGTAATGAACCTGGAGCAGCTGACTGATTCGGCTGCGTGTTTGCTCAGCTGATGAAGCTGGTTGGTGATCAATTATGGTTTTGTTGTTCAAGAAAATGCTAGATTCTAGGAGCATTAATTTCTGTGTGTGTAGTTAAAGTGGAAAGCAATGTGCTCCGAGATGATTTTATTCTAACTAATTCTAGAAGTCCCAGTATTAGAAAAATGAAACTTAAAAGTTATGCTCCCTATGGTATTTTACATTAATTTTAATCATATTGTTCTTCCTTTTATGAACTGTCTCTCTGCTGCTCATAAACCACAGAAATTGATATAATTTACTCTGACTACAACTTTGCATGATAAGTTGTTAGATGCAGAATTTGCCTGTTTCTTTATGAGATTTAATACCTGATTTTGTTTTGGCATTAAGAATATTTCCCACAACTTTCCCTTCCCTGCTCTGAACATCATTCACACCTGTTGGAAACACACATAAAAATCAGACATCAGTTATCTCAAGATCAAATCAAATAACCCCACAACCACGTGAATGCAATTAGAACAAAGGTATTCACAAACACCACTAGATTCCCCCCAGCCCAGCCAACCTCCCAGCTTACAACTAACGAGAAAGGTGGATTTTTGGCTATAGTATGTGCCTTTTCTATAAAATTACTGTTTTTTAGTTTTTCCTTTTTTTTTTTTCCCCCCTTCCAAATTCCTTTTAGGTGTTTGGTGTACCAGTTGGGGTTTTTGTTTGTTTTGGTTTTGGTTTGTTTTTATCTTTCTTGCCATGGGTGTTTTTGGAGTTTGCATGTGTTTTTAACTGTCTCCTAAGGGCTGTCCCTCCCTGAGCAGTCACACATCCATTCCTGATGAAGATCTTGTTTTCTTTAGGCTCCTCCATCAGCTTCACCTTTGACTCATGGAGCACATTTTAATTAACCACCCCACTGGCTGTAAGAGAAATATGCCTGCAAATCCAGGCTGACAATCCACATGAGGAGAAATAGTGCAAAGGAAAGCTTCCTGTTAGAATAAAGAAAACTCTGCAACTAAAATTTGGTTCACAGGAATGAAACGGTGGTTTATTCAATTACTAATTGCCAAAGGAGCTACACATGCACACACACACAAAAGAAAAATTAATGTAGTTAATGAATCCCCTTCTATTTACAGTTAAGGATAATTCACTGCTAATGACCCTCAGTATTTGTGTGTATGAGCATCAACTAGGAGGAAGCACAGTAACTGTCCCAAAAAATTGGCTTATGCCAAAGAACGGGACACCAGTTTCTTATTGTTGGGGCTTTTTTGTTTGAGCTTTAAGAAATTTAACATAATTTAATAGAAAAATTGAGTTGAGTACACTGTTGAATGGCAAAAAGAAGAATCTTTTATATTTTAAAAAGTGTTTCTAACAATATCTGTTTTCATAATAGTGTTTTGTTGAATGAGCAGCTTGGACAAAATCATTGGTAAATCACCCAAAATGAGACTACCTGACACTCAGCTGCTAATGGTAGGTAGCTCCTTGACTTCATGTTTTATTTCCTTCTTGCATTTAATCCTGTCATCCTCAGTCCATTATGTAGAAGGACACTATTTTGCTTTAAGGTTTATCAGGCGATGGAAAAGATCTGGGTACATTTTAAACAGCTTTTTGCAGATGGGACTCATATTTCCTATTGAGTTTCAGCAGAGCATTGCTGAGGTTGGAAACCTGTGGAGGATTTCCTGCTGCTTCGTGGTGGTGAATCTCCCTGGGGGAATGGAGCTATCAGTAGTCACTCCATCACTAACCATGCAGGACATTTTCCATTTTAACTCCTATTTTTGCTCTTTTTCCAGGGGAATGATACTTACAGAGCAGGAGCTAAATCTCTCTTTATCTTAACAGTATCTTTGGGCTCTGCTGCCCTAATCTTGTGGTGTCTCCATCGGGTGTTTCTATGGCAACTCCCCAGGGAGTTTTCCTGTTATCGGGGTGAAGTTAACTGGAAACAAGTAAATATGCTTGAGATGAAGTGGTGTTGGAGAAGACTGATGTGGCCTTCAGAGTGTGGTCTAAAAAAAAAGCTGAATTGTTTGCAGGGAAACCCCCCTGGAAGGGACTTGAAGCTCCTACAGTCAGAGCTTTTGTCTAAAGTGCATTTGCCCTCCACGGTGCCAGCGCAGGAGCAGGTAGAGGCAAATTTTGCTGCATTAATAATAAATAATATGGAGCCCAAGCTGACCAAGCCTGGAGGTGCCTCGCCGGGGAATGGGATTTTCACAGGCAGTTTGAGAAGATCGATAGTCTGCGTTCCAACCAAATTATAATAAACCTAGTGTCATGTCTCATTAGCAGGAGTCTCTGCGTGGTTTCACACCCTGTGAATGAGATCCATCTTTTAGCTTGTGCTGGAGCTGCCAGGTGGAAGCAGCACCTTTACCACCCATCCAACCATGGCACAGCGGGGCTGGACCCAGCATTGCTGCTCAGAGGGGGCTGCGCTCCCAAAACTGGGGGCGAGGGATGGGACTGGCTTAAAGGGATGCTCTGAGAGGAAGAGGTTCCCTGGCAGCTTCCTACAAGTTGTGGTAGCTTTTCTTGGGTTGTGGTAGCTTTTCTCCAAAAGAACAACCCAGATCATCTCAAGTCAGAAGATTCATGCCCTGGTTCAAAGCCTGCTTGCTTCACCCTCCCCACCCTCTTGTTTCAGGGTTGTGGATCCAACCTTTCTGAGTTGGTGTCATAACTAATATGCTTTTCCTTTGTGTTTTAGACCACCATACACCAAGCTGCTGGTGGGCCAGTGGCTATTTGAAAGCTGCCAGACCTTTGCTAGCTGGTGAGCATTTCTCTTTGAGCTTGAGAAACATCTCCGCTGGGGAGCTGTGACCTCCCACTGCTGTCACCCCAGGGAATGGAAAACCTGCCTCCTGTGCAGCAGTGAGCTGCTGATACCCGCCGTCTCCTTCCCCCGCTTTAATTTTTTGGATCCCAGCCACGGGTTGCTTATCATCGATTCTGATCCCTAAAGCTGAGGTGCTGATTCTAATCTGCGGCTGCAGCCGGGTTTAAATCTTTATCTGCAATCGGTGAGTCTGAGCGCTGAGTGTGCAGCGACGTTATTAGATTATTAAATCAATGACACTCAGGTTATTAGTCACACTCATCCGCATTACCTGACACTGTAATGATGTTCTATTTTTACTTCCAGCTTGCTAATGTCCCAGAGGTACTGGAATTATGACCAGAAAATTAATTTCTATACATTTGAACAAGAAATAGAAGTATAGGGAATGATCCCACATCGGCTGTATAAATCCTAATGGAGTTGTTTGGAAAAGCAATGGGGAAAGGGAGAGGGTTAAGAACTGCGTCTCTCATGCAGCCTTCCCTCCGTGCTGCCATGCCGAGGTCTTATGGGTGTAGTGGTTGTGAATAACTGGGCCAGACTATTTTAGCTTGTAACTCATTTGGGGCGATTAGGACTCCTCAGCCTGGCATTAATGATTTTGCTTGCTCAGCCAATACTTTCCCCGCAGAATCCCTCCACCAGGATGTTGCAATGGGCTTGTTTTCAGGCGTGAAATCAAACCCAGTAAACAGAAAAAGGCCAGCACATGGCAAGATGTTGTTTATGTTTTCAAAAATTACTCCTTAAGTGCAGGCAAATTATCCTCCCAGCCCCCAGGCTGAGCTAAGAAGGGAGGTCTGAACTGATGATGCCTGAAGACTGAATTCCATGTTATATCTGCTTGGCGTGACTAACCATCTGCAAGTGGGGAGGAATCTGTTACTGGGGAAAAATACCACGGGAGATGCTCAAAGTCCATCCCCACCCTTGTCTGGCCGAGTGCTGCTTGTATCTTGCCCCTGCAGCTGGAGACTCACAAAAATGTGTCCTTCAGGGCTCCGCTCCCCAGGTTGAAGCCCCTGGGTGGGAGCTGCAGAGGAGTGGGGTGATGCTGGAGTGGGATGGGCGTAGTGCTGGCATGGAGACAAACCCAAAGGCAGGGAGGGCGGCTGGAAGAGGCGAGCTCCGCGGGGGTACCCGCAGCACCCAGCCAGCTCTCAACCCACACAGCTCGCTGGTGCACACACAGCTTTTATGGGGGAAAATGGGGAGAAGCATATGGTGAAACACCCCACGAGGGAGAGCCATTCGCACCCTTTCCCCACGCCGCCCACAGCCCCAGCTACTTGCAAGTTCCCTGAGCTTATCAATTACTGGGTGCAAATATCCATATTGCTTAATTATAACTTGGTTTTAATGCATATCTTCACACAGTGTATTTATTTCATATTTTGCAATTAATTCCAAAGTGCTCACTGTGCCAGAAATGGAGGAAGGTGACTTTCTGAGGTCTTCAGCTGGGGAATTTCCACTTAAAATTGGAAAGAGAGACACGTGAGTACATGTGTGTAAGTAGGTATTGTTGGTACCTGCTAAATGCATGTTGCAGGATGCTCTCATGAGCAAAGTTTGTAGTAGAATTATAACAAGCTGAGTTGTTTAGGTGTAATTAAAAGATAGGGTGAGAACTTGCTCGGAAATCCTTTCCTCCAAGCTTTGGGAAGCCTGCTAATAAGATGTAAACATTTAGCAGCTCAGCTGGAGTACCGTGTGCTCTTTGGTTAAACATTAAAGGGGCATTGTCAAGTGGTTTTAATTAATTAGCTAGGTTTTAAATGAAATCAAATCAATTTGGAGCCGTTAGGCTCAAATTTAAAGTTGTTTTCACCTGGTGGGAAATGTCCTTCAAATTCTGAACATCTCAAAGACAAGGAAAATTAAAAATGTCTTTAAGAAATTTCATCCACATGTTTCCCTTGCCTTTTCCCTTTTATCCAGAGAATGGCCAGTATTCTGATGATCTGGCACTACTGTAATTGCTATAACATCAGTATGTCTAAATTAGAGCCTTTTAGTCGACGTGTGCTACAGCCAGCATTACACTTCTAGACATGCAGCACCCAGAACCCACGTCAAACCTGGTTTATAGGGTCTTGAATATACTATTTTCCCTTTTAATTACAATTCCTCATGGTGCAACATAGCCCTTACACTAACAGGTAAATAAGGAAAGTGGGTAAATAGGTTAGCTTGTGTGTCGTTAAGTGGTTGCTGAGCGTGAGTGGGATGTTATGTGGGTATTTTATGCTCAGCCTCCAGTTTGGCTGAGCTTTCTGCCCGCTTTTGGCCACACTGGGTGGTGGGACAGAGCTTTCAAGAATGACAAAATTCTTATGAGTGTTGTGAAAATCCCCAGCTGGGAAGGAGAGGGAGCCCAAAGGAGTGCCAGCGCTGAAGGGAGAGGTGAGATCAGGGAGAGGTGGTGGATGCAATCCAGTTCTGGGCAGGGAGGGGTTTCTATTTTTCTTCCTGCTGTTTTTGAAAAAAAAAATGCTATTCTCAATATTGACTTTTTAAAAGAAAGAAAGAAAAAGAACTAAGTTAAAGCACTTTTTATTAGGCCAGCACAATACTGTATATTATCTTAGATGCTTTGTGTTAGATTTAGAGGGGGGAAAAATCAACACAAACTCCCTGTGACACAATAGGCCATAACTGCTGGAAGCTGTTATGGGCTATTATGCGAAGCTGTTATAGTCTATCGAGTAAATAATCTACAGATTAAAGCTTTCTAAGTACACACTAACTTGATAGGTAACCAAAGAAGTCATTACGATATGTCATGTCAATAAGAGGAGGATTAAGGTCCCTTACACTTGGTGCAGTGACAGTCTATCTGCTGCAAACCGGTGTTAAACAAAAGCCATCGCCTTTAAAAAAAACAACCCAAACCCAACAAAACAAACCTGCAGTGCAGTTGTGCTCTGGGGCTGGGGAATGGGAATTTGGAGAGAGGCAGCTGCTTTTGCTTTAATTTATTGCAACCCGAGGATGATTGTGCAAATCATCTGGAGACGGCGCTGGGTCTCCAGCCCCCCGGGCTCACCTGCTCCTGGGCTGTGGGTTGCTGGAGCCAGGGCCATCTGCCATGGAGAACGGAGCAAATCCATGGGTCTGGGGCAGCTTCCAGTTCTCTTTATGGAAATAAGGCAGAGAGATTTTTCTCTGAAATCTAGGATAAATGTGATTTCTCCCTTTCTCCCTCCACCAGCCAGCCAGCACCCTCTCAAGTGGTGGCAGGGACCCTGGGATGCTGCTCCTCTTCCCTTTGTGGCAGCCCAGCTCAGTGCTTACCCCATCCCTGGGGCACCCCACTTCCCTCTGGGGACCCCTCCTGCACCTCCTCCTTTGCAGGGAACTCCTGGCTAAGGCACATCCAGCATCTCACCTCCCCCCAGCATTTAATTACTCCAGGCTTCCAGTCGCCCTGGTGAGTTTAATATGCACTATGTAAATTCCTCCCAAGAACGATAGGATTTTGACAGCCTGATTTGCCTCGCAGGCATCCTCAAACCAGCTCATTTTCTCTTTCCTGGAATTTTTGAGTGGTTGGGTGGCATTTGATTATCATTGGCTGGCATATCTGAGCTCTGGGGTTGAGCATAAAGATATTTTAAATTTAATAGGTTTAAGATGTCATTATTTCCATGCTGATGAATTTATACTTGTAACCAGAGAAAGTTAGAGCATTTAATGAACTTATTTAGATACCATGTGCAAGCCTTAGACTCAATCCCCAGTATAAAATTAAATCACGTTGGATAAAAACTAACACCCAGAAGCAAAAACTGAACTGGGTAAATGAATGAATTTCAAAAGACAGAATAAATACAGACAGAAGGCACCTAGGGGACAGATTTACTAAGAGTTTTTGCAATGTTTTCAATGGAGCTTGTAATAGCATAAAAGTATTAAATCTGATTTACTAGAAAGGATTTGTATAGTATTTCACTGCCTGCTTCCCAGTGCTGGCAGCCCCTTCCCCATCTCTCCCAGCCCACAAGCAGGAACTCTGGACACAGCCAAACACTCAGTGGAGAAAGCTCCAGCTTTACTGAGAACTACACAAGCAACCAGAGAAGAAAGTATTGCAACCATACGGTGATCCAAAAGGATTAACAGTGTGATTCTATGAAAATCAATTCTAATTCCAAATGGGTCGATATGGAGTGGCCCCGCTGAGCTGGCTGGGAGATGGATGCTGCACACTGACCTGTGGGATGGTCCTGCCCTCCCTGGTGTGGTGGGGGTTTGGGTTTGCTGAGGCTAAGAGCCCTCTATGGGAGCTTTGAAATCTTCCTGGCTTCCTTGTGCCAGAGGTTTTCTGAATATCTTTAAAATCCTACAGACTTTCAGAGTTTGTGCAAAGAAATTGTCCCCTCGGTAATAAGGGAGGTTTCAGTTTTCCCCATTAAGAGTTGGTCTTGTGGGGTCATGACAGGCAAGCCAAGTTTGGAAACACCATAAATGACCTTCTTTTTTTAAACAATTAGTGATCCCAAGTGAGGAGAAACGGCTTTTGATTTACTCCTGAGGACCTCATTCAAGATGTAAGTACTGATGAGCTCCTCTCTAGGAGCTCATCCTACCACAGCCATATTTCATGTTAAACGAAGAAGCTAGAGGAGAATGAGGAAGCAGGTTAAGAAGAAATCAGAAAGAACAAAATTTAAAAGTTCAAAATAAAATGTTGCCTCAATGGTACCTACAAGCAGAGGTTACTCATTTGATGCTTACCAAAATAATGCAAATACAGCAGAAAGCAAGCTGGCAGGGCTGAATGGCAGAAGAGAATCACCAAAAGGATTTAATGAGACTAGGCTTTCAGAAGATTAATCTTCTCTGGACTGGTAACAGGTAGGAAACCAGGACTAGGAATAAAGTCCTATGTCAGTTTTTACAGTGGGTGGAAATTAGAGTAGAAATCCTGCAGGTACCTGTGTTGGGCACTGTCAGTATATTCAGAAATGATCTGGAAAAAGAGGTGAGTGGTGAGGTGGTGAAGTTCACAGATGACATAGATTTGTCCAGGGTAGCCAGACCTATTTGCAGAAGGAACTTAGAGAAATAAGTGGCTGGGTGATATAAACTGGCAGGTGAAATTCAGTGCTGATAAGTGCAAATTAATGCCCTTGTTAAAACAGGTCTACCTAAATATACAGAATGATGGGCTGTGAATTAGTACTTACCCTTAAGCAGGAAAATGTAGTGGAGCCTTTGCAGCTGCTCCTCTCCACACACTGACACCGTCCTCACGGCCACGGGGAGGTGGAGGAAGGCTTTGAGAACAAGGAGCATCACTGTGCCAAGGTTGGATCCCTGCACATCCACAGCTCAGATCCTGCCTGCAGGTCTGGTTGCCCATCGCAGAAAGGCTGTAGGAGAACAACAGAAGTTTCAGAGAAGGCAACACATCTCGTTAGACATAGGCACACCCCTCTGTGCTAGGAAAAGCTCAATATGTTTAGGGCTCTTGCTTGGAAAGCAAATTACTGAAGGCAAAAAGGTAGAGGTCTGTGCCAACATGAGTGAAGGTGGTCAGGGATGAGCTTTGCTTGTGATGCAAGAGGGAGAGTACCAAACTCCTGCTCTGGGGAGAAGGCAGCTTGTTTCTTTATTTATTAATTTATTTTGAAGCGCAACACTCAACTGCATTGCTGAATGATCAGCCGTCAGTAGAGCGGGTCAACAATTTTCCAGCAGAATAGTTTTCCGAGCCACTTTCTGTTGGAAAATGCTGATTTGATGGTATCAAGATGCTCTGTGGGAACATGTCAATGCCATCAAAGCCGTCAGCAGAAGCCAGACATCTGCCCAGCCTCCTTGCCTGCTGCCCAGCTGGCTGGCTCCATGGGACAGCTGGGCCCCACACCCAGCCAGCAGCCCATTTGATTTTTCTTTATTTTGTCGTTGTTCTATTTATATTGCATTTTTTCCTCCATTTTCATCTTTATATTTTATATCCAATGTACTTACAGCATTAGAAAATCCCCTGTTGCCTATCAGAACATTGGGTGTCAAACCAAAGTACAAGTCACACAATGAGAAGAATTTATATTATAATTTAAATGAGTTTTAAACATGCATTTTAAGGTATAAAATATACAAACATAAATAATACGTACAGTAGAAAGTTGGTTTTGTTTTAATTTGCATATTGTGTCATATTTTAGTATGAAGTTATATTTTATGCTGCATAAAGGTTGAGTCTGTGAAGACAAAATGATACTTTATATGTGAATCTCTTTCTAACTCACTGGGCTAAATGGAAATGGCATTTTTGTAGGACGCAATTTCAGAATTTCACTCCCTGGGCAATTTCAGCATTTTGCTGTGTTCAGTTTTCTTCATTCCACAGATGTTTCCATAAAAAGCAGAAAAGATGGACTGGATGTTCTCTCTGTTTAAATGAAAATACCTGTTCTTAACCTGAATCAAGGCTAATGTATCACAGAAAATGGATGAGCTGGAATTTCAAGGTAGGTGGAAAATCAGCCATATCTGGGGTAAAATGAGTGAGTAAAACCCCTTCCCTAGTCAGCACATCACTGGAAAAGGGAGCAGGATAAACTATGTAAAATACCCATCTTTGTAATTGAAGATGGGAAGAAACGAGAAGAAATACTTTGTAATGTGGGGTGATTTCCCGCATTTTTGTTTTGCCTCCAACAACTCCTACAATAAATAGAGCTGAAACTCGCACCTAGCTGGGCAGTGCCTGTGCTACCGGTGAGGTTGTCACTGGCTGCAGGTGGCACCAGGTCTCATGAGATCACCAGCCCTTGCTCCTCACTAGATAAGCAACTTCTTTGCAAGTCTCAGCATGCTTATTTTGATTTGAAAGGCTCAAGTTTGGTCCATACAGTCACGTCAGTGATTTCAAAGGTTGATTTGGAGGTTGTTTTCCTGGAGAGCTGGTGGTGCAGGAGCAAGTTAATGCAATTCCTGTGTGCAGTGAGCTGCAAGAGGGTTTGTGCCCAGCATCCTTCCTGCACTTTGCTGCCATGGCCACCTCTGAACCGCAGCTCAGGTGAAAGCAAAAATGCTGTTTGTTCCAGCAGCATCTGCAACTCTCCCAGGGCTTGGTGTGATGATGAGTCCAGCTCATCACTCTTATAAGAGTCCTTTGCCCTCAGAAGGGGGTCATGGGGAGCCGAGTGATGGAAGTGATGTTTCAAGTCATATATGGTAAGCCATATATCCATACGTGGTAAGCCACACCATCATCCCCAAATCCTGTGGTCACCACCATCACTTCTCTCTTTCTGGGGTGATTATTTTCAATAAACTTGAGCATTTGGCTGAGATAACTTCAGCTCGGGGAGCCACTGCGCCATGGGCAACCATTAGCAATTAAAATCAGATAAACAATTAGCCTTTGAACTTGGCACTCGGACCACCACTGCCTCGACAGCCCCAGTGTTCCTGGGGTCAGATCAGTGCTGGCGGGTTGGGATGCGGTGGGATGCCTAGAGGAGGTGCCAGCATCGACGAGGGGATTCTGGCGTATAGAGTGTTTTTTATTATGCCTTCACTTTCTTTTTCTTCTCCCCTTCTTTATCAGGGTACTGGAGGGAATAGGAACATGCTATCTAATTTCCTAATTTTCCTGTCAGCTTTCTGGCTTTCAAAATGATTGCGGCAGAGATCTATAAAATAAGGGTGAGGGAAGCAACCTTAATACTATTGTAAATCTCCAAAATGGATGCAGAAACACAGTACTCAGATAGGAGTAAATAAAAGCAAGGAGAGATTCATTCCGGTTTTCTCCTCTGTAAACCTACTGACAGCTTGGAATTATTCAGAAAACAACATTTAACTGAGAAAAAGGGAACTCTGTAAAATAGTAAAGATTATACTGTAAAGCTAAGCACCCTCCATAAATCATAGCTGGGAACATTGCTAAGTTAGAGGAACCTGCAGATGGCTGTCATTAAAGGGAAAAAAGAGCCTCTCCCGCTTGGTGGGCCACGCTGCACCGTGGTCTACAGCTACAAATCGAGCTGCTTTCATGGGGGAGCCACAAAAGTGGTTTTAAAATAGGAATTTCAACCAGAAGCCGCGTGAGCTGTTCAGCAAGACTCAGGCTTATTGAGAAACCACAGTGGTAATTTCAGGCCTGATTTACAGAAGACTAATAAGCCTCCCCCAGTTTAAAATAATACCACAGTAGTTTATCACTAGAGCATGTCTGGGACTAGAAGAGCAGGTGTGGGGCAGGGTGCTCTGGTACTGAGCCTGGTGTTATCCCTATCACAAAGGGGGACAACCCCTGCCCATCCAAAGGGATGAGGACTACTGGACCAGGTGAGGGGCTGGGTGGTCCCATCTTCCAGCTGTTTTTTGGGAAGGGGTCAGGACAGACCAGCAGGCTCCTTCCCTGCTCTGGACACATTCCTGTGTGCTCACCTGAGGCATTGCTGTTTTTCCCTTTGAGATGAACTCATCTGGGGCTCCAGCTTGAGAAGCAGTGGGGGCGATGCTCAAAACAAGCCTGCAAAGCTGAAAATAGCACACACCGGCAGCTGCTGCTTTCAAGATAAAGATGTCACCAGGTGAGCTCCTCTAGGATTATATATTAAGCCACGTCATGACGTAGCACCAAGACATTCTGTAGTGCCCACAGAGCTGTGCCATCTATCTAAGCCGTGCATTGCAGATGTGCAGGGATGCTGGTGCCAGCTCTCAGCCATGGAGACCTGATGGGAGCCCAGGCTGTGCTGGCTCCCCAGGAAGTGCTGAGCCAGGCACGGCTTCCCAGAGGTGGATCACACTATCTACTCTCTTACAAGAGCCTCTGTGGAGACTTAATCCTAAATACTACTTGGGGGGACAAGCACTCCCCATGGTGGTCCCACATCAGGAGGTTCAGATGTAAGTCTGGTAATCAAAATACCCAGCATGTAACCAGACCTCCATGAACCTACCCTTGTTTTGAGGCTGGAAATGCTTTATCCCACTTAGTCACATTCGCCAGGGTTCATGGTTTTTCAAGGTCACCATCTCTAACTAGGTCAGGAGCCTTTCCTGATGCAAAATAGCACAGTAGCTGATGGCATTGATTTTAGTTCCACACCTCCCTCATTTCTATTGTACTGTTCTCATTTTCCTTGGTCAGCATTTCTGCAAGAGCATCATCTACCTGCAGATGCCGGCACACAGATTCACAGAATGGTAGATGCTGGAAGGGACCTCTGGAGATCATCTAGTCCAACCCTCTCGCCAAAGCAGGTACGTCTAGACCAGGTTGTACAGGATCAAATCCAGGTGGGTTTTGAATGTCTCCAGGGAAGGAGACTCCACAACCTCTCTGGGCAACCTGTTCCAGTGCTCGGTCACTCTCAGAGTAAAGAAGTTTTTCCTCATCTTCAGATGGAACTTCCTGTGTTCCTTGTCCTGTCACTGGGCACAACTGAAGAGTGTGGCCCCATCCTCTTGACATCCACCCTTTAGGTATTTATAAGCATTGATAAGATCCCCTCTCAGTCTTCTCCAGGCTGAACAGACTCAGGTGTCTCAGGCTTTTCTCATCAGAGAGAGGCTCCAGTCCCCTCATCATCTTTGTAGCCATCTACACGCTTGCTGGGCTCAGTACTCACCAACCCAGGGGTTTTCCCAGGTCCTAACCAGGTTCCCTGTGAAAGCTGTAGCCACGACACTTTCTAAAAACATGGCCAGGAGGAACTGGATCCCACAGTATTTTTCTTCTCTGTCTCTGGGTGAACTCAAGAACCGCTCATTGCATCTCTAACAACTGTGTTTAGCTCCTTGTCACAACCCTCTTTTGTGCTTCAGTAGAAAAGGCATCACCAGCAGCTGCAATTTCTTTCAGTGCTAGAATTGTGTTTATTTTAGTGGAATTGTACTCCATTTATCTGGTTGCAAAGGGACCAGGCAATTCATATTGGCAGCACTGAATGTACTGAGACTGGCAGTGGTTGGGCACTCCCAGCTTGTTACCCAAGGAAAGTTCAGAGCATACTAATTTATCCAACCATGGAGCAGCAATAGAAGAACTGTATGGTTGGTATCAATCAGTCTTACATTAGTAACACTGTAAACATTTTTTAAGATGGTAAAAGATCCAATAAATCTGCTTTATTCTGTTTCATTGTAAGGTCCAGTTCTTCCTTTCCATCATACAAACAACTTGCAGGTAATGGAAGGGATATTGCATTCGCTATTCACAAATCACAGTTTGACCTATTATTTGTAATTTTCAGTGCCTGCCTTCTTATGCAGTGTTCATAAAATGAGATTACAGTGATTTACAATAGTGAGGGGTGGAACAAGACTAAGAGGAGATGTGACTCATTAGACATTATCCTGTGGCTATTGGAAGGAACTCACATTGCTCAGGAAGATGTGCTGTGATTTCCCAAAGTGGTCCAGGGGATTTAGATGTACCTTTGATGAGTTTCAGCACTAAATGTCTGTGTTCCACCTGAAAACATGACCCATCAGCCTTGCTTTTATCTTGTATAAAACCAAACAAGAAATTCAGAGTGAAAGCTCCCAAAACTCCTTTCTGACCTGCTAGTCTTCTTTATGATATTGCTCTAAAATGGTGTCCTTTAAATGTTGTGTCACTGAGCTTTTCCAAATTAAAAAATATACTTTTATTTGCATTTAAAGTGTGAAAATTGGTTGTAATTTACAGTGCTTCAGAATTGTCAATATTAGTTATGGTTCAAGTGCTTAGCTGCTGTATCTGGACTCAAGAACTTGCTTTCCTATGGGCAAACCAAAAATACTTTTATCTGTCCTGTTAATGTGTATGAATTTGGCTTCATTGAGCAAATGAAAAAGAAATAGGAAGGACACTCACAGGTTTAGTTTAATGAGCAAGGAGATGAACTCCAGCAGAAGCCAGTCCACCTCCTGGAGTCATGGTGGTATTTGGAACCAGTGAGTGGGTTCCTTTCCAGCCATTTGGAGGGTGGTAATAGCCCCCCTGGTTTAGTATCTCCTGCTCCTTGGTTTTCTCTTCTTGTGCACCCGCATATTTCTGCCAAACTGTTTAGTGCATCTCCCTAAAAAAAAAAAAATAAAAAAATTGCTTGTCAAGAAGCTGTACTCGCTTCTGTTCTCTCCGAGCAGCCAGGATCTGTAACAAATGACTCACATGCAGTAATTACACTCTATTTCTTCCTATCTTGCATTGATTATTCAGCTGTAGAAAGGGTAGTTCTCTCTCGAATAAAAGAAAAGATCTGAAGACCCAAATATCAGATTTTTTTTTTTTCCTTTTTTCCCCCTCTTTTGTTTTTCAGGTACTGTTTACAGCCACAGTATACTGAGGAGATGAAACATTTATAAACAAAACCTCTTGTCAGAGTTCTTGTAGTTTATGTTTGCTTAAAGGACAATTTTGTGTCGACTCTTTGTATTTTAATAGTCAAAATAAATTTTGCATAATAATTCAGCTCCTCTCTGCTGCCTGTAATGACTATCTGCATTTTTCTGATGGATGTTTGTATTTGTTTCCTATGATTTACATGACCTGACGTCTCATATAATGAGCTTCCCAGCGCAAATGCCATTTGTGATACTCTGTGCAGCACTAATCTATCATTGGATGACCTTACAAGTGCTGGGGTCATGGATTCAATCAGTAAAATGTATCAGGGTGTAATTAATTAATTTCTCCCTCTCCACTCTACAACTGTTCACTTAAAATTTGATGAAAGCGATGTTTTTTTCGTAACACTTCTTCAATACATACGGTTTGTTTGTGTCATCAATCACGCTAAGTTGGGGAGTTCTTGGTATTCATGGCTTTGTCTTGCTTGAAACTTCCAAATGTTTATTTTCTGGCATAATTTAATAGTTTAATTAGCCACACAACTAGCTACTGTACTTTTGAAAAGTACACCCAGGTTGTGATTTAATAACTTGTTTTTGCCTTTGCTGAAGTTGGGCTGAATCACACTGCGCCAGAGCGGAGCAGCACCGCTGAGCTGGCTGCGTCCCACATCAACCTTGCATGAGACTGAGCCGTGCTGTGGCCCGTTGCAAACCATGATGGATCTGTTGGCTCTCTGCTTGAGGCTTCTCATCAAACAAAAAGGAGGGTTTGTGGTCTTGGTCTTTAGCATTCTTTGCTTGCACCCATATTGCTTAAAAGGTCATGCAAACATCAGAGGTGAGGGCTGCGGTTGACGGCTCTCTTGCATAGAGCCACAGGATTTTCATGCTGTGGTTCAGGCCACCCTCTGGAGGTCTATGGATCACTTCCAGGAGTCCGTGCAAAACAGCTAACCAAAGCTAGGCTTAAATTCACTATCCTGGGATTTGCATCTTCACCAGAAAGATGTTGAGACCTGCACACTGGGGAGCACTGACCAGCACTGCAATGACCTGGTGCCATCATAGAATGGTTTGTGTTGGAAGGGACCTTTAAAGGTGGTCTAGTCCAACATCTCTCTGACCCAGAAGCCCAGCTTTCTGGTGAGCTTCTCCAAAACAAGGTAATGATCTTCCTGAGACCTGAGGAACATCACAAACCTCAGCTCTCCACTCCTGCCACAAAGACCAGTTTGATCTTTCTAAAGCAAAATGCTTCCCTTTTTGACAGCTCTCAGCCTTGAGATGGGAAATGCAAAAATCCAAATTTTTACTGCTTTTCTGGAGCACTAGTTTAAGATATGCCAGGGTGAGGTGTTGTCTAGAAGCCTGCACTGTACAGGTGAGACACACACGTGTCCCTGGGGTATGTTATAAAACGTCTGCCATTTTATCTCTGTCTCCAATTTTGTGCTGTTTTGCAGATTTTTGTTAATAACAGAAGCAGGTATATTTTTGTCTGGATGCAGCCATCTTTTCACCTAATAATGTGAATGTCTCATTTACAGATGGCTCTGGACCTGTCCTCCAGGACTCTGTTGGGAAAATTAGATGCAATCTTTGCCAGGAGCACTCAGGACTAAGCCGCTGATGCAGCTTGGAAGGAGCAGAAAGCCCTCGGCGGCTTCGCATTGAATTCCCTGAGATGCTGTTATTATGTTAACAAGTTTTCTTCTATCCTATTAAGGTCTTATGGAATCTTTGTATTGACCATTAAGGCAAAGCAAGACAAAACATGCTGAAATTGAGAACTGAATGCTTATGGATGGAAATCCTATAATGTTATGATTCAATTTTCGTCAGGTAAAGATGATTGTTTCTGCAATCCTGCTACTTGGCTCACTGAAGCCCAGGAAAAGACTCCAAGGGAGGGAAGACAGAGATACAGAGGAAAAAAAAAAAATTGGGAGAATATTCCAAATCTACCTGATAAATTATGCTTGGAAGAGGCACAGGTATGTCTTTAAGGGACAGAAGCCCTTAAGCGTGGGACAGTAGAGTTTGGAAATGCTGGTGGCATCTCCCTGAGGTTGATGGCTTTTGTAAAGGGCATCACACAACAGCAAAAGCTCTTTAGAGTGAGGGGCTAAACTGTTGCTGGGAATGCACTAGATGAGATCAGACTACTAAACCCATCCCTGCTGCAGGTTGCTGTGACCAGGGTTGTCCCACATGGAGCTGACCCCATACCAGCATGGCCTGTGTAGGGAGGAGGCTTGGGGAAAAAGGAGTGGTGGGGACAGAGACTGGGAGGCAATTCCCTGACATGGCTTCAGTCACTGCTTCACAACTTGCTGGAAAGATCTCGTTCTCACAAATGATGTTTTCTTTCCACTGTTTTGAACACACTGTAGGTAGTAAATCACAGTGACACTCAGTTGGAATAACGGACTGACGAGAAGTGGTGTAGCAATGTGTTTTGCTCATAGTCTGTAGACATTTATCTGATGGAAACCAGGCAGGGAATGTAGCGGTCTGATGTGCTTAGGGGTAGCATCTTAGACCCATCCAACTCCACAGTGCAGCTCACTTCTATAAACACACATGGAGGCATTTGCAGAATTAAAGCTTAAAATCTTATTTCACTGGGGATTGGCTGTATCCAGCATAAGACATGGTCAATATTGAGACCAATACAGGTCTGCTGTAGAGACTATAGCCATTACAGTGGGAGAATCACTGTTGCAGTGGTATTTGGGCTGTGTAGGATCTGTGTTGCCTTTGAAATGTTAGAGGTCAGGAATGACTAGTCCCAGCTAAGAACTAATAGCCTGGAGCAAAATTTCTCTATAGTGAAAGAGTATGGAAGTAGCATCTGAAACTACAAAAAAGACACTGTGCTTTTTGCTTTATCAGCAGACTTTAATGAAATTTTGAATTGGGGAAAAATTGCTTCTTGGCTTAAAGCATGAGCTATGTTATTAATCTCCGCAAAGAAGTTTTATAATTGAAATGCTGATGGAATGGCAGCTCCACTGACTCAAATGATGACCTAACAGTATCTAACATAAGCACATACGAGGCTGCATAATGCTATGTCATGATCGTGAGAGCTCCCGATAATGTGGGCAGGTTGAAAACTACGGCTTACACCCTTAACTACATTCAGTTCCTTTAAAATTGTTTTTTCATTATCCTTATGGCACCCAGTTTCTGCATGATACCATAAGGATTTGGACTGTCCCATGAGGTCACATGTACTGCAGGGGTTGTCTTTGGTTGGTTATTTTCATAGATTATGGGGCCTATTGGTAAAATAGCATTAGCCTGTGCTGTCATTTTTATCTGCAGTTTTAAAAAGAAAAGTTATTTTGGTGCTTATACTGCCAGTGTCTGTGGTCTCAGGTCAGTAGCTGGCCATTAGGAGAGACAAGAGCATTCTCCACATTGCTTTCTACCCACAACCTCTTGGCCAAACTGTGTATTTGAAAGGCAGCTTCTTGGCCAGGTTAGGTTAGAGCCTTTCAGCCAAGCCAGAAGCTCAGCTTTTCCCAGCTCATCCCGGTCTGCATATCTTATTTTGGGTTTTTGCTCTAGTTTGCTGGTTTTGCTCCAGTTTATGCAGCCCTAAGGAAACCATGACCTCACAGGGCTGGCGCGCTCGGGGAGACCTGCTCAGATCTGCTCTCTGAAATGCAGACATCTAATGGTAATTCTTATTCTGATTTCTCTACGTTTTCCCTTTCTTGAAGTTTAAAAAAAAAAACGTGAAGAAAGAGACATATAAATTACTAGTCTGAGCCTGTGCCTTTCTGTGTGCGTTTCTGATGAGTACACACCAACATGCCTTCATTATCGCCCCGTTTTGTACCTACCTGTCAGATATGTAAAGTAACGCCAATATCAGAAAATCTCATCATCTTCTTCCCTTTGTTTGAAAGTAGGTGAATGTGCAAACCAGGTAGGATACATTTAAAAAAAAAAAAAAAGTCTGAGGACTGAGAAATTGCTTTGTTTTTTTAAAATATAAATTTCTTCCCTAAATGGGAACACCAATGTTTAAGTGGATAAGAAATGCAGCGTGTGCTCTTCCTGCCTCATCATTTTTATTCAGGTATTGGGGAAACTTTAGGAAGATGAGAAGTAATGAGGAGATGGGAACAGAAACCCATCTTGGAAGGGAGAGCTGGGAGGTGTTGGGGAGCTCCTCACTGGTGGGAAAGGCAGCAGAGGGCATTGCACAGGCAGGTAGGAGCTGCCATGCTCCTGCCTCCAAGCTTTGAAAATAATGCCAGTTATTTCTGGCGTTATCAGGTTTCCGCCTTGGCTATTTAGGCTTAGCTTTTCTTCTTAAACAAAGTGCATGTTGTACTTGCCAAGCAGATGCTTCTCCATGAGAAGGAGGGAGCAGGAGAACCAGACCTCCCCAGGTCCCACAGACCAGTCCTGCTCTGCAGCATCATGGTGATTTCCCCCTGGAGATGAGCTCCAACTCAGGCCCTTTATGCGTGCTCAAGCTCTCCTTAAGGGTATTGAGGAGCTATCAATGCCACAGAGACCCACATTTTGCTGCTACCTCCTGATCCTGAGAGCTTACAAAAATGATGACCTAGTTGTATCGACTGGTTTAATATCTTCACTTTATATTTATGGTACATGCAGTTCTTTGTATGCCTTTTAAATGTTACATTAAAATACAGAGTGGCATCAGCTTTAAAGAGTCGAAGCACAAAAGCTCCTTTCCTGCTCTTGTCTCCTATCGTGAAGAATTTGCAAAACTCTCGGGGAGGCTCATGAATTACAGCTCTTCCTCTTCCTCATGATGCATGGAGAAAATAAATGTATTATTAATCTGCCCACTGTCAGAGATCTCTGTGCTCTCTCTCTCTGTCTGTACACAGGGAGACAGATTGACAGGAACAGCAGACGTATGCAGAATTGCCTAGCGTGCACTCAGGCTAGTGAATCACCAAATGCTGGGGATGATGAGATGCTCAGTTTGAACCGGGGCTGCAGAGCCCTGGAGGGTTTTGGTGTAAGAAGGTGGATGTGAGGAGCATCTTGGTCCTGGACCACAGTGTCCTTCAGATGTTTGCAAGGATGTTTTTATTATTATTATTTTTATTTTAAAAAACCTGTTGCTTGGGGACAGCCAGCTTGAGACATGGTGAATTGCTTTTCAGAGGTCTTTGGAGGACAGCCTGTCTGAAGTGTGTGGGTGCAGTGCCTGCAGGGAGGCAAGTGGGAGCCGGTTGTGTGCAAGCCCCAGCCCTTGGTGGGGATGCCAAGAGCAGTGGTCTGAGGAAGCTCAGGTGAAGGGGACATCCTGTCCCTCCCTGAGCTCCTCGGTGTGTGCAGAGTCACCCAATTCCCCTGCGCACCCACCAGCTGCACAACTGTGTTCCAACTGGGACTCTACCCTCCTCCTTCTCCAGACCAAACAGCACGGCTTGGTGCCACTACCTGCATCTGGGAGGAGGGGATTGAGTGGGACTAGGATCTCAGCAAGGGCTTGTTTTAGCTTTGGAGAGCAAGAGCCAAGGCTGGAGTTGGCAGATAAGAACATGACTCAGCCCCTGTGAGATGTCTCTCCCCCGGGGGAAGCCCGGCAGCCCAGAGCATGGCAGCATATGCCTGTGTCTTGCCGAGACTCCTGCTGAGCTCTGCCTTGGCTCCCAAATAAAAAGGGATTTAGTCTGGATGTGTAAACATGAGCTTTCCCTTGGGGGCTGTGAGATGCCTCACCTCATGAAAGGGATTGTGCTCATGAAGGAAAGAGCCTTGAAGAAGAAGGGATGCCTTTTGCTAAGGCAAACAGCCTGGACTAGAAGATAATACTCAAACTGCCATGGATGTGGGATACTCTCAACACCTGCTGGATCCATCCATGGAAATGATGACCCGTGGCCATGCTCTGCTCCAACTGTCCATCCCCCTTCCAGCTCAGGGCGCTGCGATACCCAACAGGAGATGGGGTGACAGCACATCCCAGGGATGTCTGTGGGTAACATGGCACAGGGGTATTGTTTGCTTGCTCTGTTATGCGTCTCCCTTCCGTATGGACTGGTTCCTTCATCTATGCATAGCTCCAGTGGGAATGTTCTCACTCTCAAATGATATTCAAAAGGAACTGGTTTCCTATCGTATTACGCAGCTCCTGGGTGTTTTGCTTTTTGCAGCTCCCCGAGCTTGGCTGCAGAGCTTTACAGCTTCTAGAAAGCCTAGATTTATCTGCAAGAAGATGACCAGTATATCTCACCCTTCTACTTCCACAGATCAGAATATTTTCTATCAAAAAGCCTGTTGGAGTATCTTGGCATCAAGTACTGCCATGCTATGGCAGCAGAGATGGCTGCACATGTGACATGCAGCATGATGGCAAGGGTAATTTAGGGAGATTTAGCATCTCCCAGGGGTATCTAGTGGAGATCCTACCACCTTCTCAGCCCTCCCTTTGGTTATATGAGAATTTTGGCTTGTGGTTCTGGGTTCCTGGGGACAGGAAATGTTGCTTTTCCTGGGCCAGAGCATGAGGCTCAGTGCAGGACAGTGGTTACAGGATGTCTGGTTGCAGTGGGAGTAGAAGAGCCAGGTAGGGTGTTGCATTTTGCCCACTGTATGCATCCCTGGCAGCAGAAGGGTGGGAGAAAAGCTGTGCTTGCCATGTGAATTGGTAATGCCTCTTTTACGGCTCAGTTTCAATGTTTTTGCTCCGTTGTTATTCTGCTGGTGCTTTGTTAGTTCTGTTCAGTGCTTAGCAAGGCTGTCACACTCCTTATTGCATGCAAAGAAATTGCTATTTTCTTCTAGAAGTTCCCATTTGTGTTTCCTCCTGATTTCTGAATCCCTTTGGAAGAGGGTCAGTATTTGTTCCCATCCTGAGCACCATGCGGTGTCAAGAGGAAAGGTCGTTTGTATTTGTATAAGCAAGTTAACAATCTGGAGACGTGTATTGATGCTAATTGATTTCCTGTCTCTTTTCTATGTCCAAATGATCTGCTATATCACTGCTATAAATATCAATAACCTCCTGGCTGAAAAACATGGCACGAACTCGTAGTGTTGTTGCTGTGCGTGCAAAGGGCAGGAGAAACACCAGCTGCTGAGCATCCTGTAGGCCTTGAACACTACAAGTGTCATAGAGAGGCAGATGAAACTGCTGACCCTGTGAAAACAGAAATTTAGAAGGAATGTAACATATGAGGAACGTTAAGAACAGTGTGTCTTGATGTGAACTGTCTGGAAGACCTGTTCGGTAGGTGGATAAGGTTGAGTGATGCATGGGCTTTGTATTCGATGAGACCTCTCTGCTAGGCTGGTCACCTAGAAATCCTAAGGAGAGGAGGGTCCTTCCACTGCATCTTGCAATAAGCCAAGTTTCTTGTGCTTGACCAAGGCTATGCCTATTACTTGACATCTCTTGAAGTAGAAGCTTCAAATGTTAGAGAATTTATCACAGCCTCTGAGCTTACCTTCACAAGAAGGGAAGTCTTGGGAAGGTCTGATAAAAAAACTCTGTGTTTCTCAGTTTGGGTAACTTCTGAGGGATCATGTGGTAGAAGAGGAAATGCAACTTTGGCATAAATTCACTGTCAATTTGCAGAATCATTTTGACAATCCTATATCTGATACTCATCCAATTAATGATTAACTGATTTCCTGGGAAATAACCATTACTGATAAATTGTTATGGGAACTCTTTGCTAGGAAGTGGGTAAAAGCTCTTCTGTGAGAAACAGGTGGGCGGTAAGATGGTGCATGGTTTCTACCAAGGCAAGTTTAATGACAGCATTGCATGACTGGCTGTGTTTAATTTGGCAATGAAGGAAGGGCCACCAGAGGTGGTTGTGGTCTTACTGTGGTGATCCAAGCTTCGTAGAGATGTTTCCACACTGATGTCTCCAGCATGGCACTTTGAGCTGACGAAGCTGGGATGTGTGGCAGCTATGTCCCACTCTAAGAGCACCCAAGGAAGACCCAAAAGGAGCTCTATTTTGCAACATGGTAACCTGTACCCCATTTAACCAATGTGCTCAAAAAGTGTCCTGGTTCATTAGGCTGGACAGAAATTATTAATCTCAGAAGTTAGAGACAATTCAAAGAGGCTTTTCTCAGCCCCCATCTGCCCAGTGCTCTGGGAAGGTGAGTGGCATGGACTGGGATGTGACATTGGGTCAAGTAATAAAGGAGCAGATTCTGGTGAATAAAGAAGGAAGGTGAGATAATTCATGTCAGTCAGTGCAGAGCTGTGAGAACATTAACACGATGTTGTTTTCTCATTAGATTACACCTTGGGTCAATAAAAGCAATAGTATTGACCTAGTGTACATGGATGTCTGTAAGCATTTATGATTTTGCAAATTTTTACTATCAGTCAAGAATGATATTTAGTTATTAGGGCACATCTTAAATTTAGAGTGGCCAGCCAATGTCCAAAATGAAAGTTGTTTATCTAATTTCTTGTTACTAAAGATCAGTTCTTGTTGCTATGCTTTTTTGTAATATTTTTATCTACAGCATGGAAAAAAATATTCTGAAAGTATTGATAAGGTTCCCAAGTGATTGGAAGATTGGAAATGTGGTAAACAAGGAGAGACTCACTGATATACAACCTGGGCAGCTAGCTTAGCCAAGAGCAAGCAGACAAATACGCATTTCAAGACACGCAAATACAAGGTCAAGCATTTAGAAACAAAGAATGTAGGTCAGGCTTGTGGAGGCAGAGACTGTCTCAGGAAGGAGAAACTCAGGAAAGGGATGGTGGAAAACTAAATGCATATGACTTCCCACTTGTGGTTGCAGCTGAAAGACCAGTAAGATTCCCCGGGTGTATGGCTAAGTATAGTAGGCAGTAGGAGTAGGGAGGTTATATTACCTCCGGGTTTGGCGCTGGTGTACAGCTGCTGGGTGTTGCGCTCATTTCTGGTGTCCACGTTTCAGAAAGTATGTGGAAAAGTTGCAAAATGTTGGAGGAGAAACACAAGAATGATCAAAGTGTTGAGAAACCGTCCTATGGAGTTTGTGAGTCCTCTCATTTCATTTAACAAACTGAAGGTTAATGAATACTTTGAATCACAGTTGGTGAATGTGTTGGAGGAAGGCAGTGGGATGGTGAAGCAGAGTTCCTCCATCTCTAAGACAGATAAATTCAAGTGAAAAATAAGCAGCAAATGGTTGAGAGCCAGGGCAATAACCCTTTGCAACGGCTGCAGGTTCTCCACCACTGGCGATCTTAATAAGCAGATTGGGGTTTTTTTCAAAGATATGTATAATACCCTCCCAGGAGTCCTAATGTCATGGCCAAGGTGGGGTACAGGATACCTGTCCTCCAGGCTGCTGCCCAACCCAGCTGACATCCCTAGTACACAACATATTCACCGTGTAGGATGGCAGTCGTGCTGCAGAGGCAGGCAGAGGGGTGTGGGCAGGATATTTGGGAAGTGGGGTGGGTGGTGGAGCCAGGGTGGCTCCTCGGTGATGTGCTGCTGTCGGTGCATTAACCAACGCTTCTTTGTGTCTTGTAGTATGTTTGATACCTTTCTGGTCGCTTCACTGGCCAATTTGACTGCTAGGTGTTTTTGTCTGTTAAAATATCTGTTTGCATGCAATTTGTTTTCTCTTATCAACTCATCCCAGGCCCCACCTTACATTTTTGCAGGAGTTATTTATATAAAACAATTTATTTTCCCATAGGTGTCTCTGCCTAAAGTAATATTGTAACCTAATTCCCTCTGGTAAGCAGTCTTATCCAGACTTTCTGCATTCATCTAAAATCCAGCAGTATAGTTTTTAGAGGTCTGAGGCCCCAAGATATCATGCTGGAGCAGCTGAAACTAGTACAAGAGATCAAATATTAAAGCAGACAGGTGAGAGTGAGGTATGGTGCTCCACGAGGATTTCTGAAGCTCTCTGCAGTGCTGCTGACTTCTACAGAGACTATGTTATCAGATCCTATTTTGATGCATATGTGCAATTATTGCTGCATTATTGTGTGTTGGATTTTTGGTTTGCCACTCCTTTGCAGTGCTTCTGCACTAATGGCATGTAAAGAATGTTGCTAATAATAAATAACCCCTGATTTTAACATACTGTTATTTCAAAGGTTAGGTTATCCCCATGACAGCTTGACATTCAAGGATCACAAAGCTTCCCCATAACAACAATGCATGGAATGATCTAATTATGCTTTGACAAGTCATTCCACAAAACAATTAGGTGGTACTGGAAGTGTTTTATCATGTTGTTGTGTGTGCTACATGTCAAAGACATGAAGGTAGGAAAACTTTAAAATAAACAATGCTGTCAGGGCACATAGTTGCCGCTGGGGTAACCTGTCTGATTCCCTTTTCTTCCTCCTCCTGCTCCCTGGATGGAGGCTGACTTGTCCCAGCTGAGGTTGTGGCTCTTAAAAACTTTATCTGTCTGCTTTAGCTGTAGCAGATTGTTTAGGAAAATCCTTTTAGTGACAGGAGAATTTGGACCAAGTGCACCTGGGGCTGCAAAACGCAGCAAATGACTTTCCTGAAATATTTGATTGATTTGCCTTGGTGTCTTCCTTTGGCACATTGCTGTGCTCAAGCCTTACTGTGGTGGGACTGGCTCTCTCATTGTTAGCACACCCTGTGCTCATTTGCACTGGAAGTAAAATGTATTTCTGCCTTCACAGCAACATTTTGTTCACATATTATTTTGATTTCAAGGGTAAGGCTGGTGGAGCTGGTCAAGTGAGACAAGGAGCTTCACAACACATAGTAGATATGATGTCCATGCCACGAATAGCCCTGGAGCAATGGCAGGAGAGATGTTCCCCATCACCCAATGCTCCTAGGGCTGGGACACTCACTTCTGGACCCAAATCAGCTCAAGCAACAGCAGATAAAAGCTGTGCTCTTCCCTGCTCCAGCTGCCTGTGGTACCTCTGGGAACAGCATCGCCGCGTTGGCACGCGTCACACGGCCATGTACACGCTGAGCCTGCATAGCCCAGAGCAGCTCTGCCTCTGGTCACCTTGAGATTGCTCAGTGATGCTTCCCAGCACATCATCTTCTGTCAGTGGAAGGCGACTGTCCAAGTGTAGAGGGTTTTTCATCTCAGGGCCCTCAGTGCCCAGCTGTAAACTGGACAAATGCCCACAGGTAAGGCAGCCTTGTTCTGTGTCACCTATATTAGGTTTCCTTCTGGTATGAGCTCATTTCCACTAGTAGGAATAAAGAGTGAAGTCCCTGACCGAGGTCCTTTCTAATGGGTGGGTGTGGGGATTGCTTCCCTGCAGCAGCTTAATTGCTACGTGCATAGTGTTGATCCCACAGGCTCTCACCTCGCTGCCCTTGCAGGGATGCCGCCTTTTATTTTGGAGCGGGTCACAATTATATGCTAAATCCTGACTAAATGCTTCATAAGAAAAGCACCAGCAAGGCCAAGCTGATAGTTTTTCCATGAACTGTACCTTTCAGCTCATTGCTGCCTCCTCTATTGTAATTAAGAATGAGATATTGTCATGTTCTTGGCAGTAATTACATGTGTATTATTATAAAGGTTTTGTTGATTAAAAAGCTAGAATGCATTATTTAAAACAGTCCAAATATTGTTTCCATTAAGATAAAGGGATTATTTAGTATAATAGAATGCTGTTGAGCATTTATATGCCCTTCTTCTTTTTCAAAGCACTTTAGCAAAGTTAATCTAGGGAAAAAGTCTTCTATAAAAACTGGAAGAGAGCACTGGGTCAAGGGGACAGCTCTCAGAATTTAACATTCCATCATCTTCCGCTGAAAGGCTGGAACTCTTCAAAAAGGCGTCCCAACTAATTTTGTTTAGAAGAGAAGAACTTGACCTGTTTCACATGCCTGCTATGCAGGAAAATGGTCCAAGCCTCTGATCAAACCTTCAGGAGAAATTCCTATTTTAGAGAGCCTGTGCCAAGGTTTGGCCCCAAAGGCTGGGCTCTGAGGGGCCCTGAGCATTTGGAAATGTGCTGTGGAAGGAGAAACAGAGTCACTCTGAGCAAGAGGGGCCATAGGCTCTGCAGCACCTTAAAAAAACACTGTGAAGCTTAAAACAAAACAAAACAAACCCCACTTTAATTTCTTTTCAAATTATTATCCCATTGTCCTTGGTAAATGCCAGGTTAGAAGATGCTTCATATGACACGGTATCTTCCTTTTTTAAAATAAAGGTTAGTTTAAGCTTATCAAGAAAATTAATTGCTGTTGCAATGTACCATGGAAAAAATGCTTTCACTCTATCCTGAAGACAGCTGTGAGGCTGTAACTCTCCTTCTGGATACAAGAATGAGTTCTTTGCCAGTGTAGTAATTATCTCAGCATCTGTCTCTTCCTTTCTCTGCTCCGAGGGAATCGAAATCCTCTGACGAGGTTTGCAGATCAGCAAACACGAGGGAATTCTCAGCATCTCTCCCCAAGGACCAACATTTATATTCTCATATGCTCTCTCCCTTTCCTTTGCTCCAGAACCACGAGCCACACTGATGCCACCTGCTCATGACTGAGGAGTGTCCCCCCTCGCTGCCAGCCCCAGCAATGGGAGGGTGTTTGTGAGACCCTTTGCCAGCACTGCGCAGCTCGGCCGGCACATCACGGCTCCAGCCCTATGTGGCTTGTGTACGAGTGCTGGCAGGAGACATGTGGATATGGCTCCTCCAGAGTCAGGGGAAGCCACGCTTCCCACCTGGCAGGTAAGAAGGAACAAAAAAAAAAAAAGATAGAGAATTTGTTTTATCCGAGTTTTACACAAAGTCTTTTGAGAAATTAATCTAACCAGCATCAGCTCTTCTCTGAAGGGCTCTCCTACAGCCCTTGAGCAGCGCAGTGTAGTCGCAGACAACCCCATCGCCAGTGCTTTCAGCTTATATTGTGTTCCCATTCACTTGAAGGGTGAAATGCAGGATGTTCTTGGACCCAAAGGAGGAGCATGAAGCCCAGTTCTCCCTCCTCCTCCCCTGACAGTGCCATGCCCTGTCCATCCCATCTCTCAGAGACTCATGTCCCCACAGGGCAGTCTCCCAGCTGCCATGCCAGATCCTGGGGCAGCTAATCCTCACTGCTCAGTCTCTGCTCCATGGAACATGTCTAAATTTGTAACCTCTCCTTACCTTTGATGTGTAGCTTATGCTCTGCCCCATACAAAGAAACCAAAGCCCACAGCACTGCGGGATTTGCCCATTTCCCTACTGACACCAGTATCCCTTCCCCACCTCTGGCTGAGGTCCCTTTGGCACAGCCTTGTGACGTGCCTCTTGTGTTCCCTGCGGTCAAGTGCTGCACTTGAGGGCTGAGCTTTACTCATCATTAGTCTTGTTTTATTGTGTGAGATCACTGAGACAGACCCTACCTTTGGTGGCTGTCCCTACTGTCATTTCATGTGCTCTTTGCCTCACCTTGCCTCTCCCAGTCCGAGCTGGAGAGCATCGTCCCATGTGTTGACAGCTCCTCTGTGATTGTTTTGTACCGTGAACAAATTGCGTTGCTGGTCTGTGCCTTCATCCTTCCAGGTTATTGATCAAACAAATTAATTAAACTGATTCCAGTATTGATCTCAATGGCAGTCTATATTTTGCAACCCAAACTGCTTTCATTTAACTACTCATTCTCATCAATATCACAGCCAGTTCTTTCTCCACTCCAGCACCTCCATCTATACAACAGCCAATACCCACGTAATGACCTTCCAGAACAGCCCTTGCCAATTCTTCCTCTTGTCCAACCCCTTCTCTACAGTTTTCTAGGGCGTGATCACTTTTTCTTATGCTCCTAGCAGAAAAAAAGGGGTGATGCAGGCCATGCAAAGGGGTTTAGATATGGGAATAATAATGGCTGGAAAGAGGGAAATAATTGTCTATATGCACAGCAGCTTTCACTTTTAAAGGCAGCACTTGCCCATGCTGACTATAGTGCAGCTTCCCAGAGCTCCCTATTCCAGGCAAGCACCAGGCAGAGTCTCTGGAGATGCTGCAGTTGCTTCTCCTCAGAGGATAAGGCAATATCTGTCCTCTCCAATTGCACTGACCTTTTATTGGCAATCACTATGCTTGTGCTCGGCAGAGGTGTCAGTTTGAATTTGTGTAACTCCCAGGGGTCTGATATGACTCTCTTCCCCTTCTCCGTAACTTAAAGAGAGCCTCTCTGCCTGTTTCCAGTTTATCATGATCCTCTGCCTTGGGACTGACACTGCAAGATCTATTAATTTCTCATTGCTCTGAGTTTAAAGTGAAGACCCTCTTGTAACCCACTCATAACCTTCATGGGAGAGTGGAGTATCCTTGCCAATTATCTCAGAGATAGCTTTATAAACTCATTCCCTCCAAATATATTTTAAAAGCAGGAATAACTCATATGAAAAAAGATTCACCTTCCTTTCAGCAATGTCACTGGAGTCACAGCAGTTTCAGAAAAAGTTGAAGCACTAACAGGAATCGTATGAAATCACACACACTTCCTCCTTGCTTCTTGTTTTCTCCACCATCCCTCCTGGCTGTCAGAGCTCCCAGTCACATTTCAAGCAAAAAAATTTCTACATTTCTAAGTTCTTGTGCCCTTTGACATAGTCAATTTGTCCTTACCTCCCTTCAGACCAAAAATAAATGGGAGACTTCTTCATTATCTTCCAAATGAGATGTGAAACTGAGGTCTTGACCACTTGTGATCATTAGAAAAATCCCATGGCACTTCTTGCAAGAGCAAGACCATTAGCCCTGATGTCCTGGCAGAACGCCAGTTTGGGTGATTATAATTACATTTTGCCTGCTTTTGTAGCTTCAAAGGGATAACACAGCTTCCCTCCCTGCTGTGCCAGCCTGTCAGACAGGGCACCAGTGCTGCCTACCCTGCTCCCCCATCCATGAGTTGGGGGTTCCTCTGCAAGGGCAGCTTGAACATGGGCTTGCTTGGCCCAGGCAGGCTCTGGGAGAGACAGGTCATGGGCTGCTTCTTTCCCAACTCCATTTGCTTTCCTGGGTTTCTAGAAAGAGTCTCATGTCTCCATGCCAGAAGCCCCCAGTCTGTGCACTGGCTGCAACCCCAGTAACTCTGCTGCTTGCTGCCAAAAGGCCCTTTCTACCCTTGGAGAGGTGGGAGAAGCATCCGCACTGCCCTGGAGCTGCTGCACACCCACGCTGGTGTTGTGGCTGTGGGGCAAAGCTTGGAGCTCTGGATCTGCTGCCCTCTGGACATTCTGGGAAGTCACCCAGCTCTTCAAGATTCTTCCAAATTTCATTTTAAGTCCAGAATTTTTGTCTGAGTTCATTTGGTCAGAGACTCTGGCTTTTTGGCCTGTGTTTGTTTGCCCGTTCAGCTGGCTCAGTATGTGTTTCATTTCCCTGGCTCCTTTGGTGTTTCTTTGAAGTCTGATTAGACTGATGTAAACTGCCTTTTCTAGTGGGAAATTCCTTCTGCAAACATGCTGGTACCAACCTGGCTCTGGAGCAGCCAGCCCAGCTTGTCTGGGGGAGCAGGCTTGGGGGGTATGGTGCTGCCACCCTGCAGAACCACGCACCAGCAAGGATCTGCAATGCCCGTTCCCATCGGCATCGTGTGTGGATTCCCACGCCAAGCTGATCCCCCACCTGCACCACACTGCTCTTCCCAGGAGCATCATCTTTGCCACTGAGCAATGTGGGGACAGGCAGTGGCTGTGCTGGCACCCAGGAGGGTGCAGGATTGGCAGCCCGGACCCAGGGCAGAGCAGGGCTCCCTGGCTCAGAGCTGGTGCAGGCTCTGCCATTCTGCGCAGGCTGGAGAAGAGCAACTCACAGTGGCTGCATCTCTGCAGAAGATGAGCAAGCATTTCTGGTCGGGGCTGCCTGTCCCTCCCTGCTCCTTGAGGAGGCTCCATGCATCCAGAGGCTGCATCCCAGGCAGCCACAGAGAAGGTCAGTGTTCAAAGTCACAAGGAATCCTTCATCAGGCTTGGGAAGCCACTGCTCACCTTGTGCATAGACACATTTTGGCATTATTTCTCCCTGCTGCATCCTGGAGCAGCCAAATGCTGCGACAGAGAAGAACTTATAGAAACAAAAGATATTTCTCCCCAAGCCGAGTGTTGGTGGAAAGGGCTCAGGCTGCAGTAAGCTTTCACTCCCCTATCTCTATTCGTAATTAAGCTTTACATTCATATCAGATGAAATTAATGCTCAAAGCTCATTCCATATTAATGGAGAGGGTGGTTGCTGTTGTGCATATGTGTTTAAAGCAGAGTTGTACCTGCTGATCTTGATGAATGGGTCATTTGTGCTTTGAGTTTTCTCTGGAAATGAGGAGGAGAGTACACAGCCCCAGTGCTGATAAGGGATGCTGTTATTTTGTGTTCTGTAGCCATTTCTCCAGGAAGCCGTTGCTTCATTTGCATTGCTTTTTTAACCTTATATGCTCAGTGGGCCTAGGCAAGGCTTCTTTCTTCTTGAATTAAATGTAATCAGGCTGAGCAGCGAGGAAGAAATGATGAATGAGGACATCATTTTGGAAAACACATATCTCCTGACTGCTTATCTCAATGACATAAGAGGACTTGAATACAGTATGGAAAATAAATGCAGATGGGGGCTCAGCATATCATGCTGGAGAATAACAGCTCAGAGGGCTAGACCTGGCCAGAAACTATTTATTATTTAGAGCATTGCTGTTGTAATTTATAAAGGTTAATCATTAAAACTTTAATTCTCCTAGAGGAAAAAGGTTGAAGAGCTCTGGCATTTGTCATGTTTGCAGCAAGAAGAGACCATGGCAATGAAAGAAGCAACCTTGCAGGGAGAGCCAGTGCCTGTGCTGCCCCATCTAAGATGGCATCGTTGTCCTTCTGACCTGCAACCAGATCAAGTACTGGCCAGACCCACCATGGGAGAGCTTTAGGGGCAAGGATGGGTGGCAGCAGGGTGTGTGCAAGGAGGTGAGGTGTCAGCAATGCACAAGACTTACAGAACCATAGTTACAGCAAGGAGCTGTTGTCCTTCAGGGAGGGCACTGAATAAAGTCCCCTTGTCTCACAAGGAACTCATCTCCTGGCCACCCTCCCTAGCTGGCAGCAGCGACTCAAAAAATGTTGCAGTGCATGAAGTCTCTAGAGAGCAAGAGAAAAAAAGAGACTCCAAATAAAACTTCATGAAGTGAAAGAGCAGAGAGATTGTGTCATCATTTCTAAGGCTACATTTTTAGCCCAGGATACATTCGTTAATGGCCCCATAAACTGGGTGAATAAGGAGGAGAAGAAAGGGAGAATATTTGCCAAATAATTTACTTTTCAAACACTCCAATGTACCACTGAAGTTATTTATTTGTAATGTGACTTCCTCTAGATAGAATAAATCTGATAAAGTCTGTCCACGCAGAGCTAAAATAGTATTTGAGCTGGCTTGTTCAACACAGGTCAGTGTGTAATTATAGAAACATTCACATTGTCATCTGGAGCAGAACGGGCCACTTTGCCGTGAAAAAGAAGAGGTTTTTTCACACTGATAATATGACTTCCATAAGAAACAAAGTGCTTTTGCAAATTCAAGTCACGGCTGTATTCTGGTGGGGGGATGCTGCTCAGCACAAGAACAAGGAATATGGCACATCCCAGAACAAGTCCAGGGAGAGTCTACATTGAGGGAGTACTAATTATGGTAAATAAAGATGGCAGAAAAGTCAGTGTTTAGAAAATAAATGGAGAGTTAGTCCCAGCTCAACCTTGGACAACCCTCAGACTTTGAATATTTGAACTTTGAGATAGGAGACAGTCTTCAGTGCTAATTGAAAAATGCTTATGAATGCAACACAGTGCAGTTTACCTGACCTCTGTGTCAAGCGTATTTCATTGCAGAAAAGGCCTTGAACGTCGTGGGAATCCTGGCCCACCCACCAGCAGGGCTGTGCAGTAAATCAGCTTACGTTACAGCTCATTGCCCAGGGAGCAGCCAGATTCCTCGCGGCGCCGAGGGAAATATCCAGCCTTGCGATATCCGGATGCGGGAGTAGAAGAGCTTTGGTTAGCAATTTGAGTCCTAAATGAATTGAATTGAAGTGGGTATTAATTAGTGTCCCTGTTTATTGGCATTGCCCTAAGGTTTTCCATTAATTCACAGAATGGCTGTTTTGCCATGCTCATAAAATCCAGGTATCAGGACCCTCCAGGTCCTGGGATGCAGCTCTTCTCCAAGAGCAATCCTCACACCACTGGTGTGCAAAATGCACAAGTGCAATTGCTGGGAACAAGGTGAAAGCAGCAAAGAAAGCATTAGATGTATATATTTATTCTTGTTGTTGACCTCCCTTATTCCTGGGAGGCATACGTTAGAGTAACCCGGTCTGGTGGTATCTTGCACTTACCTATGACGCTACAGGGCTGCTGCAGCCCAAATATTGAGGGTACCTGGATGTAAAGCATCGATTTGGCCATGTGTAGCCTTCAAGCAATAGGCAGCTTCGGTTCTCACAGTGTGGTGGGATGAGATTAAGCTGGGGAAGGGCTCAGGAGCACTTTTGTCCAAGGCAGCAGCAGCAGCAGCAACCCTTCGGAGCAGGCGTTTGGTGTCCCTCCTGACCGCAGCCCGTGATGGAGGACTGGAGGATTTCATTCAGAAAGCCTATGGGTCTCTGAGGAATAGATGCTTAGGCTCGCTGCAAAATGATGGATCAAGTTTTAGCAAGGCAAATTGAGAACCGGGAATGAACTGGTTTTGGAAATCCTTCAATGGCCTCCTTATCAAAAATGACAATTATCCTTTTGGTATTTCTTTTCTTCCTTTCTTTTTTTTTTAATTTTTTTTTTCCCCTTTAAATTTAACTTTTAAAGCGCATGATTTCCAGTTTTTATTAGCTCTCCCCTTGTTTCTGATTTACTTTGGCAATTATCTTTAAGTAGGACTGCAGTGGCATGAACCTGAAGTGTTCTTCTGCCTGCTGAAAAGCCACTAAATCTTAGAAACTAACCATGAAATCTAAAACCAGAAGAGAGACAATGGCTAGAGCAACACTTTCTCAGAAAAGGAATAGTGGAAACCTCAGACACAACGAGCTCTTTGCCTCTAAGGTGGTGTGTGGCAAAGGAGAAGGCATTGTATGGGGTGCTCCTATCCTGCTGCCCTGGGCTCAGTGGTGCCACGCTGGCTGCCAGCACTGAGATTCAGCCTGTGCACAGAGCTGCCCTCAGAAAGATGCTGCCCTCTCCCTCCCTCTCTTTCTATCTGTAAACTGGGAATAGAGATAGCGTCTGCAAATCGAAATCAGACAGGGGCTGCTTTTGGCAATACTTATTTTGAAGATCACTGCACGATGATCTCGCGGATCGCACAATAAATGGCAAAGTGTTATATATGACAAATGGAACCTCTGCCTTGTAAAACAATCCTTTTTGGAAGTGCCCATCCTTCAAAGGCAGCTGCTGCATAGGCCAAGGGCTCCTCACCTGCATGCAGAACAAAAACAATGTCTGTGAGGTAAGAAAGTGTGAAGGGGAAATGGTCTTTCCCTCCATATTTGCACACTGGTCTTTAGATTGCATCATATAAATCAGCTCCACCAACTAAATGTGGAGTGTTCTGAAATATTGTATTTGCTTTGGATCAGTTCACAACCAGATTGCTTTTATTTTGTTTCATAAGAAGTTGAGATTGGAGATGTATGGACATGTTACTCTTTATGTTTGCATCTGCCACCCTGGCAGGAGAAAAATGGTTGCTTGGGTTTTGCGAACATTCTCCAATTATTTTCCTAAAATGGTTTGGATGAAATACTGCTGGTTCATATAATTAGCTGAAATAATAAACTGGCAAGAGTTTGTTTTTGTTTCCTTTCAGAAGGAAAAATACTGCAATGAGCTCAACACCCTACAGCGCAGTTGGCAAGAACTGTAACGCTGTGATGTGAACAATTTGGGGCGGATCACAGACTGCACCCAGCCCCAGTGGTGGTCCTGGGTGAAGGGACCTGAATTCCCCGTGTTCTCTCTCCTCTATGGCCATAGGTTTTCCATTCAGCTCCTGCAAAGGCAATACTGCTGGGATGGGATGCAATATCCCTGCAGAAAGGGATGTTTCCAGGGAGGCAAAGGGAGCTGCAGATGAGCACAATGCTTCCGGTGTACATGTTCCTAACATGCCAGACAAGCCAGCTTAGGTGAACCTTTTCCTTTTCTTACCAGCATCATTATCCGGACAGACTGAAAACTCTCTCCAGTGAGTGCCAAAGGACAAACCTCTGATGCACACGAGCAGAAAGGAGAGATGCTCCCAAGGTGCAGCTACTCACGGGCCAGAGAGCACTGTGGCACCCCAGTACGCTGGGCCAGAAATCCCTGGCATTACGGTGGGCAAATCAGTTCTCTCCTTAATCCTTCTTTCAACCCTTGAAGCAATTTGATTTTATCACTCCCCTCAGGAGAAGGCATGGGGGCACTGGGAACATTTGGGTCTGTTCCTCAGGGCATCTGCAGTCTCCCCATTGCAGCATCCACTGGCTCTGGGAACCGAACACAGAGACCTCTTTTGCTTCCATTGCTCATGTTTAATAAAAGAAAGCAAGCAACAGCCTAAGTAGCAAATGCTCCAGACTACTAAAATAATCTAATTTTGAGTCAGCTTTGGAAAAGATGTGTGGGTTTTTTAAGTGCTTTTGAACCTGACAGTACCAATTTTTATCCCTGACCTCTACAACAACCCTGCCTTCCTTTCCACCTCTCAGCATACCCTCCCTGTGCTATAACCTCTGCTCCTCCATCCTGCATGAGTTGTGTACACTTGGATAGTGGATCAATCACCATAATAGCTGTTGTCTTCAAGGTTTATTAATGCTTTCCAACTGAATTCCTGTTTTCCTGCTAATAACCCTACCAGTGGAACACTTCTGTGGACACACAATTATTCATGTGGCAAACTTGACACCCAAATGCTGGTGGGTAATTAGTAAGCCTTGCATCCAACTAGAAACAAGTTATTTTTAATTTCAGCAACAGGCTTGAAACTGGGATTATTTCACTGCAGGACTGTCTTCTTTCCAAGTAGTGCTTAGGAAGGAAGAGCAGCTGATGTGTGTGAAGGGAATGAGAGGGGCACAGGTGCCACCCATAGAGATTCATTTGGCCCCGCAGTTCATATTAGCAGGCTTGTCCCCACACTCTGATTTGTAGAGTTGTGACTGAAAGGAGGAGAGGTCTGAAATGGAGAAGACAAACAGAAGCTACAGGTTTGATTCAGCTGCTGGTAGGGGTGAGGAAAAGCTATGTAGAACGAGATGTGTCATGGTGCTGGAGCAATGAAGTTCCTATGGGGCTTGTGTGGGTCAGGCTCGTTCCTGCTTTAGGTAATAGGGGGTTGGGCAAAGCCATGACAGAAATGCTTCTGCAGTGGTGATGGAGAGTTCAGATACGCAGAAAGCCAGGCTGGGTTTATTTATCCTCTTCTTGTTTAAGCAAAACTGCAGGTATCACTTCACTAGCTCAGCTAATAGCTGCTATCTCTCCCCAGCAGTTCTCTCTAGTTTTTGGTAGATAGGCAATGCTCAGGCCTAGATACAGCCACTGGGCACAGCTCCAGTTCCCTGTGGTAGAGATAGATATAGGGCTGTATACGGACTGAAGACAGTACGTGGGGTTTTGCATTGTTACCCTTTGTCATTTTAGCGTATGTTACGTTTGGCAGTCAGAAGAGTTGGCCCAGCTGGGAGTCACCTCTCTGCTTCAAAATAGTGCAACTTGGAAGCTCTCTTTATTCTTTACTGGTTCCTTTTGGTGGAAGCTAGAATTTGAGAAGTTTAAAAATTTAAAGGAAGAGTCTGACTACTGTAAAGTATGGGTTTAACTTGTGGCTTTCTGTTTTTTTCCCTTACACTTTCTTTATTGGCCCCAGGCACAATAACAGAGTTATCCATACAGGCAGTGGCAGTATTTTTATGCCAACTATAAAAATACTCTGAACTAATTGCTCTGAAGAAGCCAGCACCTCTCTCAAGTGCAGCATTGCTAGGGCAAACGTATTGCTCTTCCAGGCAACTGAATATGGAAAAGAATGCAAAACACGCTGAAAAGGCAGAACCTGTCACTCATCCCTCGGCAGCTGTCAGCATCAGCAAGGATGGATGCAGAAGTCAGACACGGCCATCTTCACCCAGGTGCGTGCCCAGCTTAGAGAGAACACCTCAGGAGGTAGAATGCAAGCTCCTCTCTGGGATGTGCTGTAAATGCCTGCCTTTGCAGTTGAGTGGAGGTGCTGCTCTCTTACAGGGTACAGTGGGGCCATTACCAGCATGTGCTTGGCAAGAGGCTGGGGCAGGGTGCAGAGGGGATGGGAGCCCTTTGAGACCTCCCAGGGCCCCTTCACCAGCAGTGGGACACCTTCAGCTGATGCAGGAGCTGGGTGCAGGGTGATCCTTGGGGAGCCAGGTGTTCCCAGTGCTACAGTGCATCCCTGACTGCAGCTTCTGCAGGAGCCACGTGCAGGACCTGACCCTACCCTGCAGGTTTAGGGGTTGGTGGCTTTGCCTCTCCACAAGCAGGGCTGACACTGAGCCAGGTTTGCTGTGGCAAATGGTTCCCACCTTTCTGCCCCGAGCACACATCATACCAGAAAGCTCTCGCAGGGCTGTAATGACCCTTCCAGCACCCTCTTCCCCATCCATCTCCTCCAGCATGAGCAATGCATGGTAGATACATCGCCCTGCATGCATGGCTACAATCCTGACCATACCACAGTCAGCAGCAAGTGCCCATCAATCCACTTGAGTCACTTTAGGCTGCTTTTATTCTATTTGTTTCATTATGCTGTTATGGCTCTCCTCAGACACAATGCTAATTAACTCAATCCCATCCTAGCAAGTCCTGGCTCCCACATCATCTCCAGGGTTTCCAGTCTAGGGAATTATAACAGATCATTTATCCCAGGGGGTTTAAATGGATGCCTTTCCATGATAGAGTTATAGGCAGAGGGACTCATGATCACAGAGGTGCATTCAAGTCTCTAATTCAGTGTGTAGCATCAGAATTTGTATAGATTTTAAATAATTCATCACTGGGCTCCAGTATATTTAGTCATTCAAATTAGGAATCTAGAATTTTGTTCTGCAGAGAGGTAGTGTGTGTCATTGTCAGAGGTTAGCTCTACCACCCGTGTCCATGCAGAAGAGTTCAGACAAATTAAGTCGGAGGAAGTGACTGGCAGCACAAGATATGGGAAAATCTGTGACACATAATAATGCCGTGAGAGCCTCCAGGCAGCTGTGGGCTGGATGATGCTGGTACATGGTCCAGTAGGATACAGACTGCTGAGGTGTTGGGAAACTTAATTAGCAAAGAGCACTGCCTGGGATTGCCATTGCCTGGGTTAGAGCCATTTGCATGATCTAAGTAGGGTCTTTGGGCTTCAACCCATGAGCTTCTAGTGCTTGGGGACTGTTTATGTGTTGCTCCCTGTGCTGTACGTGGATTGCAAACCACTGGAGGCAGTGAGATGCTCCTGCTCTTTGCTGTGACTGTAACACAGGCAACACGGACAGTTGTACCCATTAGCAGACACAGTAGCAGTGGTGGATTCTTACTCACAGCTTGTAGAGACCTAAGGTTTGGCAGATTCTCAAACCCACTGCAGCAGTGCTGATTCCCGCTGCAAAGGGGTGGTTCAGAAATATGGACCCATAGCTTCATTTTGTAGCTGCACAGTTTCTGGTCTGGATCTTTATTGACCCAAAGGAAGTCTTAGAGAAGTTGCTCCAGTAGTGATGGACTAGGAGAGGTATGGGTGCAGCGGGAGACGATGAGTTCTGTTCAGTATGTTGAAAAATATCCCAACCACAAAGGGAGCTGAAGCCTTTTTTTTTCTTTCCAAGCAGTAGCCTATTTATGGGAAATGCTGTGGTTCAGGAGGGGGTTGATTCTGCAAGGTCTCAACACCTATTCACCTTGACGGGAGCAGGAAGCACTCAGCACCTCTCTGAGGATCTCAGCGCATTGCACAGGGTTGAAACCTTTTGTCTCCCTCTTGTTTTTATGCATTACAATCACATTATAAAGAAGTCCTGCAGAACATTCAATTACTTACTGCACAATTATAATCATATTTGTATACCTATAAGTAGGTCACCAGTCTCTTAGGTTAATCAATTATAATGGCATTCACACCAGTTTCTTTCATAAATCACTGGCTTTTAGTGTATCCACTGAGATAATGGAGGAAAACCATCTAATTTTGATCTAACTAGAATGAAATGTGAACGTGCATAATTTGCTCTTACAAAGTGTATATAATGTTCTCTACATCTGTATTTATTTGTGCTGTTTCATGCTGCATATCACTTAAGTGGCAAAAAACACAGGGGCTGCTGCACTTAAAGCTAAATGACTCAGAGTAATACAATTTATCTGCATTTATTTTACATTGTTCATCATGACAGATATTTTAATAACCCACTTCTGATGGCTGGTGCACTGATTACCAATCACACTGAAATCTGAGGCCCGACAGCAAGATTGTTTAGTGTGCTGCAAGAATATTTGGGAGAGCTGTTTTGCTGTGTAAACTAAGCAGTTAAGTGGAGAGGGAGGACTTTACTCAGACTGGGAAGGCTTTAGGACACAGCTGGATGCCACCAAATAGTGAACATCTGCTGAGCCACCAACACTGTAGCTGCTTTAACGCCTACCCAAGCTGCAGCTTTCAGACAACCCAGTGAATAGGATAAATCATAACTGAATGGTTTCACTTTTCTGTCTAACTTAGGTGCCTCAGTGCTTCTGTCAGAGAAGATGTGTGGGAGGTCCCTGTGCCACCCTCCATGGTGGCCTGGGGCAGTACTTGCTTGGCTGGCTCTGAGGGAGTGGGATGTATGTTGTGAAGTACAGAGCAAGAACTAGACCAGATCTGGCTGATCACAATTTAACTGGGAATACTGGAGAGGAGGGCTATGGAGATGTTCAGGGGCTTAGGATGCCTACCCTGCAAGGCTCTGGCTGATGGGGCTGGGCTGGTTTGGACTGGTGAAGGGGCAAATTAACAGCAGCCTACAGCTACCTGCAGGGAAGCTGCAGAAGGGATGGAGCCAAGGTTTTCTTGGCAAATGATGTGATAAGGGACAACAGCAGCTTGGAAGGCTCAAACTGTACATCAGGAAAGACTTCCTTTCTGTGAGAGAGATGCATCCCTGGTCATCTGCCAGGGTCGTGGCATCCGCATCCTGGGAGGCTTTCGTGCCCTGACTAGACAAAGCCGTGGCCAAGCTCATTAAGTGGTGATGATAGCCCTGCTTTGAGGGGGAGGTTGGATCAGAGGTTCTGGAGATCCCTTCCCACTGACATTGCTGTGATCCCATGCTTCGGTACCCCTGAAAGGGTGTTCAAGAAGAGTGATATGATGGGGTGTGAACCCTTGGTTTTTGACAGCCAAGAAAGTGAAGAATGATACCTCATCATCTTACTGAGAGACACACCTATGCTGGCAGGGAGGTGGAGGGTCTGGCATCAGCAGAGTCCAGTCCCTGCCATGAGCATGACCACGCAGTCATTGTAAACAAACTTGATGTCCGAGTGATGTGGTGGCTCAGACCCCTTGCTGAGATGCAAACCATGGTCCTCCATCCAGCTGCTCTCAGAGCAAGTGTAATGCAAACCAGCTTCAGCTTTCTGTCTGCATGAATGTCTGCTGAAGCATCCTGTTGGCTGCCAGCCTGGGAAAAGCCAGTGTTGGAGAGGTGGTAATGCAGGGAGCGCATCCTGAACAAAACCAGGGTGCAAATTAAACCCAGAGAGAGCTGCTGGGACTCACCTTGCACAGAGGTACTGACTACTCTGGAAATGAATCATTGGTTAGGAAATGGATTCTGCTGAAGCACTTTCTGTTTTGGAGCAGTGGAGCAATTTTGTGCCGATTGCCAAACAAGACCTGAAAGAGCAGGTGAGCGCCTGAGCTTTGTGCGATGGTGGCTCCTTGGGTCTCCCCAGCTTCCAGCAAGGCTGCTGGCTAAATCAGTGCTGCAAGCCTGCTCTGGGCATGCTGTACATTAAGGATCGCTTCCATGGGGTGAGCTCCACATCCCTGCAAACTCAAAAGGCTCTCTGCTAGCTAACAGGGCTGCAGTGCGTGGGGCTCCTGTTCCCGAGTGGGCAGTTTGACTGCATGAACTGGCTCTGGATCTCTTGTGGACAGAATTCTGTGTTGGCAGCCTGGGCAGCCCTGAGGGTTTTTTGCAATATGATTATTGGAGAACGTTGGTCTTCTGGGTGGTGCATCCCACAGCAGTGATGCAGGGCAGCGGATCTGGTCCTGACACGAGTCGTGGTGCACCACAGCTCACCTCTGCCTGCCCAGACCAGCACCATGGCTGATCACCCCTGCAGAGGAGGATGCTCCTGGGAGAGAAGCCTCTGCCAGAAACCTGTGGGGTGGCAGGCAGCTGCTGTCATACCATTAATCCCAAAACAGCTCATGAAGGAGAGCTGACAATAGAGCTGGGTGGAAATTACTAAATTACTTTTTCTTTTTTTTTTTAATCTTAGTTGCAATGTTCTGCTAAAAAGCTCCATATTTTCAGAAGCAGCTGCTACCTGAGAAATGAACAAGCAGTGTTTTCAAACCCTCCTGTATGGGTTTTTGTGTGTGTTTTGCAGAAAACCAAGAAGTTTTATACCTGAATCAGTTTCTGCTTTTCTTATGGAAAAAATAGCAATTTTTTTATCCAGGGGATGTTTGCCAAAAGACCTCTTTGTTTTTGACAAAAAGTTTGTGCAGTTTTTTTTTTCCTTGAAATTGTTTACTGACAAAAATACTTCAGCTACTGTGACTTGGCCAACTGGAAGGTCTGGCTCATTATTAATGTGCTTATTTACTGTTTTGTTTGTGGTAGCAGCAAAAGCCTTTGACCCATCCATGGGCCCATTGGTCTTTGGTGTTGTACAGGTTCCCATGCAGATCTGGTGACCACGTCCAGGGACGGTGATGTGCTGGGATGAACAGGATGGGGATGGTACCCTGTTTTTGGCAGGCATGTTTCATGCCCCGACATGCACAGCGTGGACTATGGGAAGGGGTCCCAGCACAGCCCTCCGTGTCGGCTGTGCCACTGCTCAGTTCTTCTCCAGAGAAGCATTGGTGAAGATTTACGGATGTCAGGCTCCTATTTTAGCAGGGAAATGTGTCAGTAGATCATAAATGTTCCAAGTGATTTATGTTCACTGGTGTGGGTGCCTTAGCCCCAGGAGTAGATAAATTGTGATTTAACGTTTTCTTTACATTTTCAGGGAATTTAGTGTCTTTGGAAAGCACCGGGTCGATAGTCCCAAAGGGAAGTTGGCTCCCAGTGGGATGGATAACCTGTGGGAAGAGCTCTGCCAGCACCTGGGGCGGGTCCCTGGTCCCATTCTGCACGAGGTGTTGAAAATCAACTTATTTCTTAAATTGTTTTATATCTAAGAAGATAGCTTTAATCTGTTTCTATTTCTATGAGAGTTTGGAAGTCCTGCACATCCTAAATGACAGCAGATGGCACAATAAAGGGTTTAGCTGAGTTTTTAGGTATGCAGATGAGTTAAATTAATTAACAGTAATCTCTTTAAAATGTATGGCAGAGTAATACCAGCCTAGTCTATAGAAAGGTTCTTTGGGACTTAATAAAGACCTAGGAGTAATTAATTATGCAATAACCCATGGTTAAGCAGATGATATCGGCCAGTCGGTGGGTAGAGTTTGGATTTGCCATTTTCCAAAGAGGATCCTTTGTGTTTGCTACGTGGAGTCAGTCTGCACTGGTGTCTACAAGAGGTGCCCGTAGTCCCCAGAATTCCCATGCGGATCATGGGTGTAATTGCCCACACTTGGCTAAAGAAAAACTATTATAGCATAAAGCATGCGGGATCAGAGCGAGGGAAAATGGAGTATTTTGTTAAGAACAGATAGTGAGCTTATTACCTTATTAGCACCTATCTAAGCTCTATTCAATTAATGAAACACTATTTGAAGCAAAAAGGATTGGTAACAACCAAACCACTGCACTATAAGTTCTTCTAATTATGCAATAAGATAATGTCCACCAGATTAAAATTTTAATTAGCTTAATTTAGAAATAGAAAAAGCATTAGATTTCTAGTTATGGAACACCTAAAATGACCTCAGGTTGGGGGGTGGGGGGGGAGAAATACTGAAAATCAGTTGAGCATTGTGCATGTCTTCATGTCTGCTGTTTTCTGCAAGGCGTCAGCAAATCCCAGTGGGTTTGGGCTCCTGGGTCTGCTTGCAAGAGGCTGTTTGGGGGGTTTGTGGGGGCTCTGGGTGCAGGGGCAGTGCACAGGGGTTTTCCCCAGCATTCATTTCCAGCCTCAGCTGCCTGCAGCCCCTCTGGCTTTGCTTTTAGAATGTGGAAACAGGCTGGTTATAATAGGGACTTTTGTTCTTTTCTGTTTTTTTTCCTCTTTCCTTTTCCCTATTCATAGATTTAAAGGCCAAAACAGACCATTAAGTCCAACTAATCCTACATCCTGCATGACAAAGGCCATCCTGCCCATCCCCTAATTCCTCAATACCATGGCTGACCATGACCGTGTGATTATATATCCTCCTGTAAATGCACTGAGAGCCTCTGTGTGCTCCAGACATGGAGCAGGACCCCACTGAAAACACTCAGTCTTGATTTAAAGACTTTAAGCAGTGGATGATTTATCACATCCCTCGTGAAAGCACTCCAATGCATAATTACACTTACAGTAAAATAAGTCATTGGGGCTGAAAGCATGGGGAGCCGCAACATGCAAAGTGCACGGTATACAGTTGTGTTTGGTTATGAGGTAAGGAATCCAACAAATCTCTTTTATGTCTTTTCAGGGAAGAAACAAAGACCTTTGAACCATTTGCACAACATAGAAGCTCTCCAGCCTGAATCTTGAAAGGGCTAGAGGTTTGCTGGGGAAGCTTTAAGGAGAGGGAGTAATAAAGAAAAGAGGGTTTTACAATGCAAGGTCGAATGGGAAACTTTTATTGGAGGGGCTTGGCCAGCTCCTAGTCCCATGGGGAAAAGGAGGAGGAATTTGAATGTAGTGTTTTTTCCTAACGGAAGGTCAAAGCCATTCCATACAATTGCAAAGCAGCATAAGAGAAATACACTTATTCCTCTGTCACGGCTGTCAAAAATGGAGGAGGAGAGGAAGTCCCAAACACTGCATTTCATCAAAGCCCTGAAGGTAAAAATGATCTGCTGGCTTGAAATTTATCTTAATGAGCAAAATCCAGCCAATGGAACAGGGTGCAGATGAAAGTGACAGATGGGATCATTTAAAGTTTGATTCTTTGCATGAAAGAAAATAATATTTTTGATAAGTTATTTTTCTTCTGGTTGTTAGTGTTCTGCATAGTGTCACAGCCTCCCATTGGCAGTCCCAGGTCTCTGGCAGATTAATTTATCCAGTGTCTCTCAAAAATTCAGAGTTAAAAGGAACTCCTGGAACTCTTCAGCTGATGTACACCCATGGAGCTTGTCCAACAGCTGGTGGCAAGTGGAGATAGTCTTGGCCAAGAGACTTTTGCTAGGCAGGGACAGCAAGCACTGACATGACAGAGTTTATACCTTAGTGTGTGCTTTAATCTTTTAGTTAATGGAGAGTGATGGTGGATTGCTCCCAAAAATGTGTAAAGGTGCAAATCTGTTGGGGAAAGTCCTGTGGGGCAAGGTGAGTAATCCTGAGTTGGACAGTCTCAAGGAGAACCTGTCCTGCATCAAGGCTTTCCCACAGGGATGACTCAGCTTTGGGAGCTCCATCTCTGAGACTGGATGCTGAGTCTGAAGCTGTCCAGGACCAGCCCTCTAAACATATGAGCAGGCATCAATCAGGCAAGTTGGAAGAGTGTATAGAAATCTATCAATATGTTCTCCAGTATTTTCAGACACAAACAACTACAAGAATTTACCACCACTATATAAAACCATCACCTGGGACATGGGCAGGTCTGTAAAAGCTCTGCACAGTTGGAGGATGCATTTCCTTGTAGATCTGCTGAATTTTGATGCCGAGAGGTGCTGTCCTAGTGTGTAGAACCATATTGTTATGTGTTGCTTATCTTTAATAGGGAGAGATGAGC
>NW_010303089.1:48056-48963 GCF_000700745.2 Antrostomus carolinensis
AGCAGGAAAAGGAGTGGAAACAGCCCCATGCATTAAGATAATAACTGTCTTCACCATCTCTTTGCGCAGGTAATTTTTGCTACAATAATCTAGTGCAGGCACAACATCTGTGTATAATAGAGCAGCAGACCCTGCTACCCGTGACAGGGCAGGAACAAAAGCACTAACCCTCTCTCCTCTGCCCACTTATTTTCTGATTAGATCAATTAGGAGTTAACAAAGGTGCAAGACAAAGAAGAGGGCATCTGTTAGCTTCTCTTATTTAAGCAGTGTTGGACTAGATTTTACAATCTATGCGGCAAATGTTTGACAATGCAGCCCTCAGCCTGGAGGATGAAGAGCTCACGCTGGCATCAGATGGGTGAGGGGAAGCTGAGGCTGTGGGGGGGGGGCTGCTCCCCAGCCATCCCTTCCAGGAGCCTGCAGCTCCAAAATGCTGAGCAGAAGGCTTGGACAATGATGGTGCTAGTCGGTGCTGCTCAGCCCTCACAGGTTGAAAGGGTGCTGGCAGCACAGAGTGGATATCCCCACATAGAATCATAGAATGGTCTGGGTTGGAAGAGACTTTAAAGACCACCTAGTTCCAAACCCCCTGCCATCAGCAGGGACACCTTCCACTAGACCAAGTTGCTCAAAGCCTCATCCAAGCTGGTTTTGAACACTTCCAGGGAGGAGCATCCACAGCTTCTCTGGGCAACCTGGGCCAGTGTCTCACCATCCTCGCAGGAAATAATTTATTCTTAATATCTAATCTCAATCTCCCCTCCTCCAGTTCGAAGCCCTTATCCCTTGTTCTGTCTTTACCTGTCCTTGTCCAAAGTCCCTCCCCAGCCTTCCTGTAGCCCTTTCAGGTGCTGGAAGGCCACAATAACATCTCCCCGGAGCCTTCTCTTCTCCAGGCTGAACA